>NW_010133551.1:22684-63505 GCF_000699245.1 Pterocles gutturalis | reverse complement strand
GGGAGGCGGCAGAGTTGCCGCAACTGCTCCACTCGCTAGCTTTTTGTGGTGTTATTTCACGAAATAAACATTTTTCTGACCTTTCTTTCCTCACGAAATGTGGGTTATGGGGTTCTTTCCCCCACAACAGCCAAGGGGCGGGGGGACCCACGCCCCTCGTCCCTTCAGCCCGGCCGCGGCTCTTTGCCGCCTCGTTTCCTCGGTGCCTGCGCAGCGCCTTCACCCTCCCTCGGTGTAAAAAAGAGATCAGTAGCAAAACCGCAGGAATTTAGCTGCTTTTATTGTACCTCATGCTCCCAGGAGCTTGGGTGCGTGAGGGCTGTCAGGCCTCTCCGCAGCTGGCTTAGGAAACCATTGTTCTGACAGGAGTCATGCCACGCTACCACAATAAGCGTGGAAAAAAAAAATGTCTGATTTAGTGGTAAACTCGTGTAAACGGCTCCTTGACTTGCAAGAGAGGAGAAACGGCCTTGTAGACCTGCCTAACCATGGGCATAGAAGTCACAAATTGAACCACCAAAAAAAAAAAAAAGAGCGGAAAAACCACTGGAGCGGAGCTGGAAAGGCCGGGCGGCAGCTGCGGGAGAGAGCTGAGTAAGCAAGAAAACAAGTCGTTACAGATGGTGCTAGCTAGGAATTTTTTACTTTTTTAAAAAATATCTGACTTACTGCTATGGTATCTAAAAATTGGTCCTTAACGTGGATGATTGTTGCACAACAGAAGCAGCGATTCCAGACATCCAGACATTCGGTGAGCGCATAACGCAGTGCAGCGGCCGTGGCTGGAGAGCCGGGGGGATATGCTTGCTCTTAGACAAGGTGGGATAAAACTGGCCCTGCAGTGTCATTCACAAGTAAAAAGGGGTGATCTGGTAAAGATCTGCATCGCTTTCCTGGGAGAAGAACTGCTACACAAGGCAATCTGAAAACAGACACCATTTTCTGATGGGGATGTATGTTCCCTTACGGTAAGGGATGGATGAGCTCATGACCTGAAGCAGGGTGGTTTAGATGCTTTCAGATTTTATACAAGATAAATGCAGATGTGTTTTTATCCGTATATTGGTCTTCATGTTTCTTGCCAAATTCTATCTCTTAGTCTCTACAACAGATGATATATAACTTTTGTGTTCTGTTGCCTGTTTGGTGGTTTGATTAATATTCCAGGCAGATCTTTGACCGCTTTTTTGTGGAATTCAAGACAAAATATATACATATCAGAAACAAAATGTTTCCTTCTCAATTTTTTTCAGCCATTAGCATAACTAAGGACAGAAGATCCATTTAGAATTAGCTCTTAACTCTAATCATCCTTAATTGCAAGCAACCATTCATTGGTTTGGACTTCCAGATGAAGCCAGAAGATGCAAATAAAGACCCCAACTGTATGTCTAGGTTCGCACAAGGGTGTCACAGGTCCCATCACATAAGGCTGCGGTCAGGAAACAACCAAGCTTTGCAGTCAGCCTTGAAGAAGAGTAGCTCCAACAGCGATGCATTGTACTCATTTCTTTAAAAAAAAAATGCAGGAGTGATCTCAGTGTATCAGAAATAAAACCTTAATAAATCTGAGAGAAAAAAAAAATTGTAAGACAAAAAAAAGGCATCAATGGGGAAAAAAAAGAAATAGTGGAAAGCATTTCAGAACATGTTCACTTCCACCACTAGAAATAGATTTGAATCCATTTTCAACTGTTATATTTGCTGCTGAAAGTATGCCACTGAGGCAGCTTTGACAATGACAGTGTAGTGCATCGTGGCAGTAAATGTGTTTGGATTTGGGAGCTGGCAGAGGTGTGGACTGTGCTGCTGCCAGCTCCTGCTCCTGCCACATGATGTGGCTCTGAAACACCGCCTGGTCTTCCATGAGGGGAGGCGGTGGATCGACAATCTGGGGTTTGGACGCGAGGGCTACGCACAGTGGTATGCATGTAGCTCACACCACTGGGCAATGCTGGAACGGTAGATGGGCAGAGAGGCAGCATCTCAACAAATGTTATACAAAGATAATTTTCATCATCTCTGATATTTGTGGTTATATCTCAGTGATTCTCAGAGACATTGAGATGTTTAAACATATAGTTAGGTATGGAAAGGGGTTTTTAAGTGCGTATGGGAACTTCTTTACTGAATCAGTGAGAGTTAGGCACCAGAATGCTTCTGAAAGCCTCTGAAAGCAACATGTTTATCCTCAATATCTTTATTTAAGCAAGCCTATGAGCACCATCACCATCACCATCTGGTAAAAGAAAATTATTTACTTGCATCTGGTTGTAGATTTGTGTGCACCTGTTATTTTCTGAGGTGATTTTTTTAGAGTTGCCTTCTTACCCCACCTGCATTGTTATTTTAACTGCGAGCTTGTGTCTAGCCATTTCCATAACATTATTTTTCTGTAGCAGAACTGGGACCCTGGATGCCTTTCAGGTTTTATCGGTCAATAGGAGCAAGCCACTGCTGAATCAGAGACCTCAGAGATCTCCACTTTCCATACAAGAAAAATGTTTTCAGGTTCAATCATCAATTCTGTCTTCTAGGAAAGAGTCTGAAACATGGACTCTGCTGCTTCCCATGTTCCAGCCGTCCTACTTTGATGGGTGGGATAAGGTAAATCATCACTTTAAAAGGATGCTCCATTTAAGTAAATGGCTCTCTCTTATTACCAGTCTTTGTAATTATTTCTGTGGCACAGCTCTAATGGTTTTATTAAGCTGTGTTATGCTTCAGTGTTTCTTATGATTGATGAACGAATTACAGAATAGTGACACTGCTGTTGTACCAGAGAAGAAATGCTTACACAGTCCCACTGTAGTTCACAGGAGAAGCATTTTCTCAACAGATTGCTTTTGTAACTAAGCGTTTGTTGCTAAAAATACGTGCTGTTTTCCACAGTAATTTGAAGAAGTGAAATTTCTCCTGTGGTTAGACATAAATTGCATACCTAGAACAGCGTATATAATGACATTAGTCATCTGTAATGGTGGGACCTGCCCAATTTGCACAGAAGACAAAGGCAAAACCACATGGATATTTATAATCTTCATGTCTGATCCCACTTTCCTACCTGGAAGATGACTTCTTCTGTTACTGGCAATGAAATACGCTTAGTGCCAGCACACAGAAATTGAAATACATTCTAGAAACCACTAAGGACAAAGTAATGGAGATAGGACTCCACTGTAGAAATCCACACACCCCAGCTATGCTAGTAGAGGACCAGCTATCGGAATAATTTTGCAGTATGCATACACCCCCTTGCCATAAACAGCATGTGAAAGCATGACCTGCTTGTCTTCTTTCAAATTGAGACAGGAGCCACAATGTTATTAATCTCAGTGGGAAGATAGATTCAGCTTTTGAAAGGCAATAGGAAAAGTGAACAATATCAAATTTGTTACATATTATATTGTTGAGATATAACATACAAAGGCAGGACGAGGCGTGCCAGTGGATGAGTGACGCCATATTTTAAAGAAAGCTGAGGGGATCTTCCAATTATGAGTTAACTCTGTCAAGAAATAAAATGGAGTCTTAGTGGATTGAAGTCCCAGAAATCAGTAGGAAGAATGCAGTACTAGGAGTTAAGATTTCACAGGTAGCATGGAGGCTGTTTAAAGCCACTGTTCTGGGGGCAGAACAAATGCACCAAAAGAAGATAATTTCTAAAAGGAAGACTGTGTCAGTAAAAAGCGTGGTCAGAGACATTACTAGATGAAGAAGGCTTCCCTCAACAAGCAGAAGTTGTATCCGAATTAGGAATAGAAGGGACTATAATCTCTGATGAGTTAAATACAAAAGCATGATAACCATCCAGAAAAATTAGGTACAGGGTCAACTTGCAAAAGATATAAAAAATAATAACAAGTCTTTCTTGGAACAAATCAGGAAGCCTGCCAGAGTTTGACTGCTCTGTAATGCAAATGGGTTGTTTAAGATGCAGAAGGAACATCTGGAGAAGATACAGCCATAAAAGAAAAGCTAAATGGATTTTTGCATTTGTGAATGGGATGGATGAGCTTGGGTAACTTCCAGTATTGGGAAGTTTCTTTAAGGGGAGTAATTGGGAAAATGTGTCTCAGATTAAAGTGTAAGTATAAAAGATGAAGGAACACATTAACAAAATGAGCAGTAACCAACTGCTGAGACCAGATGGTGTTCAACCAAGAGTTTTCAAGCAGCTCAGAGATGAAGTAGTTCAGGTACTATCTGCTGTCTCTGTCTTCTCACTTAAAACTACCTTTGCATCAAGGTGAACCACAAGATTGCTCATGTGACACCAGATTTTTGAAAGGATTTCAGAGGAGATTTTGGAAGCTGTAGACCCAGAAGCCTCACATCCTTACTAAGCATGCTAAGGAACAGAAAAGACTTAGTGGGCACATGAAGATGACACATTAGGGGAAGTCATTATGGCTTTTGGTAAAGCAAATTAGTGTTTCACAAATCTATCAGCTTTCTTTGAAAAAGTCAACAAGCTCATGGGCCAGGGAAGATTCAATTAACTGTCTATGATGGTTTCCAAAAGCATTCAGTAAGATTCCTCCACAAAGGAAGTCAAAAAATAGGCTGCTAATGGGTATGAGACATGGACAAATGACTGATAGAAAGGAGCTGAATAGTGATTTACAAAATGTTCTGATGATACTAAGCTATATGTGGTGGGGTTAACTGAGAAAAACTGTTATCAATACAATCAGTGGCAAAGTGGCAGGTGAAATTAAAAGCAGACAAATATGAAAGGTTAACATTTGAGAAAAAAAAATCCTAACTTTACATATATACTGAAGAACTTAGAGTTGACTTTTACCACTGCATCAGCTCAGGACTCAGCAGGGATCAAAATGGAAATTGAGAACTGTTTGGATTATTGTTTAAAAAAAAAAAATTAATAGAATTATCAGAAATAGTAGGAGCACTTCCAGCATGGCTAACTTGTTTGTGTCTCTTCAGTCTGCAATGGAGGAGGAATAATGTCATGGTCTATATAAAATCTTCAGTGGTCCAAACGAGGAAGAGACAAGATTGTACATTAACTAGCAGACACAAGAACAGAGGTACATCAGATGAAAGTGGAACTTGGCTCAGAACAAACAAAAGGAAATAATGCTTCATACAGTCTATAGTAAAGCTATAAGAAGTTTTTGCTTCAGGTTACTGTGGATACCAAAACTTTGCATGGGCTTACAAAACAACCGAAAATCATCAAAGACTCTTGATCTAGCTCAGCAAGTTCTTGACTTGCAAGTTGCTGGAGCTGGGAAGGTATTCTGGGGAAATACAGAATGCATTTGCCTTGTTCTTGCACTCTTCCTCCTCACCTGCTATCAGCCACTGCCAGAAACTGCTGGGCTAGATAGACCTTTCATCTGACCCTGTATCAGTTTTTATGTATTTAGGACTATTTTAACATAGTCAGCCTAATAATATTACTTCCCATCCCAACTTTTATTATCTCCCCAAACCATTTCAGGTCATTAAATAATTGTGTGGGGTTTCTGCACCCTCTTTTTATCTTTGCCTTAATTCCTTCAGCATTTCGTGTACCTTAGTATTATGATTAAGCCTGCATGCATTTTTGGCACTGCCCACTATTTTGGAAAAAAAAAATCTCATTAAAAGTCTTTAACATATCCTTCCCAGAAGCATTAAAAACAAATTAACGCCTGTAAGTGTACTGCCTTTCTCACTTCCAGGGGAGTGGAAGTCGTCACTGCAATCCTAAATACGACCTAGATGGAAGGAGTAGTGTCGTACGTAGTGTGCTGTTCTAGAGGAAAATAAAGCATTGTACTGCAGAGACATCAGTGGTCAAAATGGGTGGGTGCAAAACAGTTTGTTATTCTTCAAACATCTAAGCTGACATTGTGAATTAAGGGGAAACAGACGCATTCATACTTCCCATTTTAACTGGTGCAGACAGGCTTAGGAGACTACTGGAGTAAAGAATTAAATTACAAATATGTAATTTATAGTGACGATAGACCAGATATGATCTGTGTCCTTTTGAGTTTCTTTTTCCTGGAAGAAAATATTTTCATGCAGTACATATCATTTTAAGTCTATTAATAATTGTACAAAGCCTTAACAGCAGAGATTGTAATATATATATTAATAATGCATTTGCAGAGAAAAATATATTAATGCTTTCCTAAATGCTCAATTAAGCATTTACCTAATGCCACAAAGCATCACTAATAGAGAACAAGTGTAACCTTAAATCACTTTACGAGATTGTAGATCTCCAAGAGTTTTTTCTAAGAAGTCTAAGAGAGAAAAGCACGTGGAGTGAAGCAGTCTGAGAGGAGAAAAACATCCAGCCTACTGTGACAAACAGCCTTGGGAAGTTGTCACAAGCTTTCTCTGTGGCTCAGCTGACCAGGAGACATGCCTTGGCCACAAGATTGTCGGCTACCACTCCTGGGAATATTAAATATGAGCACATCAGCCTGAGCCAAAAGGAAGAATTTTCTGGCTTCTTTCTTCCTCTTCTTTCTCCCTTGCCCCAGCCCTTCCTGGTAGTGTCCATCAGGATGGAATGTTAAAATGGAAACTGAATCAGTCTAAAACACCGAGCAAAAAGAGCAAGTCTGTAGATTTGTTTAGCAAGATTTCTTTTAGGTAATTTTTGCCTTTATTATTCTAGAACATTACTAATTCCTATGCAGTTCCTTTAGCAGTTATCTTTAAAACCCAATAAAAATCACTGACACAATTTGTCATTTTCTCCTGAATTTTGTTTAGGCAGATTAGTAGAATTCTTCAAAGTATGAGCGCTTATCGCCTGCTGGTTTAAATTCCAGCACTGTGGTTTTGATCAGCCTGTTTACTTAGCGTATCTGCTGTAACCTTTGGCATGCCTCTGAAGCAGGGACCTAACACAAGAGTTGTTTAATGGGAAGTGTGTACACACCACAGACCACGCTCTCTGTGCCATTCTTTATCAGTTAAGCCAACTTTCAAGTCGCCTCATTTTATAGATAAGCTAGTCTGCTTACGTTTAAATGACATACAGTAGGATCATATGGCAATTCAGGTTAGCAGGGATCTCAGGAGGTCTCTCTTCCAATCTCCTGCTCAAAGCAGGGTCAGCTCTGAGGTCCGACGAGGTTGCTCAAGATTTTATCCAGTCAGGGCTTGAAAGTCGCCAAGGATGGAGTTTGCACAACCTCTCTGGGCAACCTGCTCCACTGTTTGGGTGTTGTCACAGTGAAAAAGTTTTTCCTTATATCTCATCAGAACTTCTTGTGTTTCAACTGATGCCTGTTGTCTCTTCATCCTCCAGCCACGACCCCAGTGAGGAGCCTGGCTCCATCTTCTTGATACCCTCCTCACAAGTACTGAGGGGCTGCTATCAGATGTCCTATGAATCTCTTCTCTAGGCTGGACAAGTTTCAAGTTTCCTCAGTCTCTGCTCATGGGGTATGTGCTCTAACCCTCAAATATCTTGGTGGCCTCCCCCAGATGTCTAATTTAAAGTGCTCGATAGAGAGGTATCATCGATCTGCTGCCTCTGATCCTGTTAGTAAAGCCCAGGATCCTGTTTGGCGTTCTTTCTTTGCAGAGCACACTGCTGGCTCATGTGCAGCTTGCTGTCTACCAAGGCCTCTGGTCCTTCTCAGAAGAGCTGCTCCCCACCCAGTCATCCCCCAGCCTGTGTCGTTGTCGGGGGTTCTTCCTTCCTTACCTGTGTCTGTGTTGAGTTTCATGAGGTCTCTGTCATCCCATTCCTTCAGCTTGTGTAGGTCTTTCCAAGCAGCAGCCGTGCCCTCAAGTGTATGGACTGGTCCTCCCAACCTGCTCTCAGCTGCAGGCTGGATGAGAGTGCACTCTGTCACCTCTTCCTGTTAAACAGGTGCGCTGGTTTTGGCTGGGATAGAGTTAATTTTCTTCACAGTAGCTTGCATGGGGCCGTGTTTTGGATTTGTGATGAAAACAGTTGATAACTCAGGGATGTTCGGGTTATTGCTGAGCAGTGCTCACACAGAGTCAGGGCCTTTTCTGCTTCTCACCACACCCCACCAGTGAGGAGGCTGGGGGTGCACAAGAAGCTGGGAGGGGACACAGCTGGGGCAGCTGACCCCAGCTGACTAAAGGGACATTCCATACCATATGGCGTCATGCCCATGAGTTGGCCAATTTGGGGTGCCAACTTAGCAAAGCAGAGTTAGTGTATTCACTGATTCAACCTGCTCTGAACTGTTAAACAAGCACCATGCTGTTGAGAAAACCACCGCTTTAATCTTCACAGCAGCTTTGCTTGAGGTAGATCAGATATGCAGTGGTTGAAACAGTGAAAAGGAAGAGGCTAGTGAGGCTGTGATTGAAAGAAACCTCCTGTCCCTTCTTCTTCACAGCTTCCAGGAGCACCTCCCTGGTACCTGGGCTATATTCAAAATGAGCCAGAGATCCATGGTGAAAAATAGTTAGTGTGAGCAACTTGCTATGAGTAAAGCTAAGCTGCTGCAGAGATAGTAAATGGATAGAAAACTGCACTGAGGCTACAGCTGCCCAGCACAAACTGTCAGGCTGATGCAGAAGATGTAAAGCTGTTGTAGAAGGGGAAGGTGCTTATTAGCTCTGCTCCAGGGCTGAGAGGGATTCTCTTCAAGCAGTAGTAAGATCTGGGCAACTGAGCAGACATGCAAGCTCTTGATTGTTTCAGTGTATGCTTTCCCAAAAATGTTTTTACCTTATATAAAGCCATAAGTTAACTTTGTCTGGGTATGACATACATAACTCTAAACTGAGCAGCAGTGCTACAAGTGAGTTGCAGTTCCATCTGCAGGGCAGGTCCCAGGGAGCTGCCTTGAAATCAAAATCTATGGCTTTGCTTTGGGAGGAGGGGGATTTTTGCTTAAGGGAGGCATTGAAGGGTGATCACTGACCTCCGACTAACCAAACACACCCAAACATTTCTGTTTCTATTGACATGTTGTATTTTCTCTGCTTTCTGTGAGCCCAAAGGAGTAATGAGGAGGAGGAAAGAGCTGATTTAGCATTGCCTGACAGACGCAAGCGCAATTACCAGAACCCATCAAGGCTTTTCTCAGCTGTGGAAAGTGTGAAGAGCATATTTTGACAATGTACCGTAGACAGACAGGGTCCTGCTTTGTGTTACGTTGTGAAAAAATAGTGCCTGGCCGTGTCAGGAGTTTGTGCAGAGTTTTCAGAGTCTGCTGAGGATCTGTCATTGAAGAGTTTATTTTATTTCTCTGAACTGCAAAACAAATTAAATAAAGTGCGCTCTCTGCAGCACACAGTTTTACTGTGCCATAATAGGAATCAGAGCAGGAGAAAACAATTAAAAAGCTTGAAAAAGAACAGGCAAGATGGAGGCCATGGGAGGGACAGATCAAAACAGTCCTGTTTTCATACCGTGGAGATGTGCCTGAAGGGGAAGGACACAAGTTCTGAGAGCCTGGGGTTATTGATGCTGCACTGGGCAGTGTTGAGTGTAGAAATCCCACAAATGATCCCTCCTCTCCAGACACAAGGCTGTTTTCTCATAGATTTACCCCAGCAAATGTCTCCGTTCCCCCACCCGTGCCAAGCCCAGCAGGGCAGCGTGGGCCGGCACCCACCACGCGTGATGTCTGTGTGCTTCCATCTGCCATCATGTGGCCAGACGTGTAGCCCACACATGACCAGAGCATCTTCTGAGCAAGTCGAAAACACCTCCTTCTTTCTCTCCTTCTTTCTTTCTTTCTTTCTCTTTCTTTTCTGTCTTTCTTTCTTTCTTTCTTTCTTTCTCTTTCTTTCTTTCTTTCTTTTTTTTCCTCACTGCAGTAAGACCACCAACACTTCCTGCGTGTGGAAGATGTCTTATCTTGACAGGAGAAATAAAGCCGCTCTTCCTAGAAATGTAGAAATGTTAAATCATGCTCGCTCGCTAATATCGCTGAAGTTGTGCCAGAGAACAAAAGAGGCGCCTGAGCCAAGATAAATCAACTCTGAAAACAGAGCAGAGCGTTATTTGCCAGCCAGGCTGGTGAGCCAGTTCAAAACCCAGTGCCCGGAGCCAGCGCATGCCATTTCTACCCTTCCTGCTGCTGCCAAGTGACTTGCTTAAGATGTGGCATTTCAGGCTGAGAAGCAGAATAATGTGGTTTTGACATTGTAATAGATCTATAGAGAATTCTTCCTGCAAAAGCATGTAACCTGAAAACCCAGTTGCGGGATTGCTTGGAGGCATCTTTGCACGTTCTCCGTGCTTTGGATGCTCAGTGTGTTGTGACATGTCTTTATTTTGACTTAAATTTGCATTGTCTACTTTTTCAATTTTTGTTTCCATTTTGCTTGTGTTTCTGTTGTTAAAAAAAAAAAAGGGGGGGGGCAAAAAAAAAAAAAAAAGCATCTTTGGAATGCTTGTTGGTTTCTGAACATGCTGCTGAAAGGTTTGTTCCTGAGAGACAGTGGCTAAAGCCTGTGAGCTCCTGGCTGTTCAGAGGCTGCCTTAATGAACCAGAAGTATAAATACAGCTCTTTAGCCAGACCAAGAGGTCTTTGCTTTCAAGAAGAGTGTTGAATCAGAAACCACAGAAATAATTTGTGGGAAGGATGCTGTGTTTTAAAACACTATCAGAAACATATTTTGTTATTTTTGCAAGGTTTGCTATCAAAAAAGCTATCATTCACCTTGCTTGAATATTATTTTTAAGCCTTGCATAGTAACATGTGTGATCTCCATGAGCTGACAACTACGGGACTCTAGTTCTGCAGGAACACAGTGAATACTTTGGATGGACTGATGTCCTCTGGGAGCACGTGAGTGTGGCAGCACTTCACATCGCCTTGCTTTGCTGAGAGCCTTCTGCCTTGCAGATAGAAGAGGATGTTGCCGAGTCTCTTGTCACGTACCACAAAGGCTGCCCATTCCTGCCCTGCATCCCAGCACCAAACCTGAGAGAGGGACCAGGGCTTTTCCTTTCCCCCCAGCAGTGCTGCAGTATCATCCCCTCCACCAGCGTTGCTGTTTCCCTGCCAGATCCCTTTTTGCCCATTACCCCTTTTATCCAAGCAGCAATTTCCATCCCTCTGGCAGTGCCCGCAGTGCTCCCTTCCCTGGCAAGCTGAGCCGAGCCAAGACATTTCTGTCTCCGAGATGCAACCCGAGATTAATCTGAGCCTTTTTTATTTTCAGCTGAAACTTTAACTGGCCAGGAATCTGTGCGCTGAGAACACTAGCAGATAGAGAGGTCTTTCCAAAACCTATGGGAAATATTAAGGTGGAAGAGAGACTGGTTGCTTGAATGCCCCTTTACAGACTTTTCCCTTTCCTCTGATTAGAGAGCAGTGAGCCTTTTCTTAGCCCTGAAGTTAGTTTTTATCAAGACTTCCCTTTTTAGGTCTAGGGCAGTGTTCAAAAATTCAAGGGGAGCAGCCAATGCCGCAGAACTGAGGCATGGCAGCATCGCTGCGGTGGTGGTGCTGGTACCGCAGCACAGCGGGTGCCAGAGCAGCCAGATGACACTGCAGTTCCGCCTCTGAGTGGTAGCAGTTCATGTGTCAGGAGGTTTTCTGGCACGACTGAAAGCACGGCAGCAAGCTTTGTCAGTAGGACTTCAGGGATATCAGTCTAGCCTTTGGTGTTGTAATCCCTTATAAAGATTATAACTGCTTTAATTGGGGTTATGAACTTTTCTGTTTGCTTGGGTGGTTTTGTTTGTTTTTTTTTTTTTTTTTTTCCACAGAGGCATCCTACCAGGAAAAGCCACAAGTATTTTAGTATAAACATGCTCACATCATTCTAGTTTATTTCCCTCCCCAAATGGAAATGCACTTATATCACTATTAAATACTCACTGCTATGACGTTTACTAGTTTAAAAGCATTAGAGAGAAAGCAATGCATTAACAAGCATGAGGGTGAAGTGGCTTCAGAAGAAATGCAGCATTTGCGTATTCTCCTCATTTTCTGTTCCATGATGAACAACACTAAGGACGTTCACTGCCACTGTGGCCTTAGAGGCCAGGCTCAGTCTTTAAGCTCAGGTAGTGAAAAGATGTTTTCTGTGACTTTTTTATTTTTCGCTGAATGATTGGTGGGACAACTCTCCCTGAGCATTTGCTGGTGTATCGTCTCCCACCAGTAGCTGCACTCGCTGTGGTTATGTTGACAAATGTTTATACGATAGCCTGTAATGAAAAGACCTCATAAAATTCATTCAAATGCCCCCCTTGATTTTAGGAGATGTTTGAAGGACTCACGGATGATTGTGGGGCTCCTACTTACAGCATGGGGTCTCCTGACCCTGCTGTAGACCTTGCTACATGAAGGAGGGTGAGTCCTACCTTAAAGGTGCCTATTTTTCTTGGCTGCTGCAAAAGGAAGCCCGGAGTGTCTGACTCAAATATCCACATTGCTGTGGGAGGCCTGGAGGTTGAGTCAGATGAACCTCGGGGGAAACCAGCATCAAATTTCAGATAAAAGACATCAGGCAAGCAGATACACAGACCTTGCCTTAAAGCAAGGTTGAACGGTATTAAAAGTCTAGAGTGGAAAAGAAAATGGGGGGAAAAAAGCTCCTTTAATTAGGCATTACAGCCTGTGATGGATAGTCACAGGGATCTGCAGAACTGGAGATGGAAAAATGCAATGTTGCTGATGGGTCACGCATGAGCGTGGCCATGAGTCACCTATTTGCAGCTTTTCTTCAGCAGCAGCAAGCAGAGGTATAAAAATTAACCTGAGTTCTTACGGAGTAGACTGAGCCTGACAGAGCTGAGTTTACTTGCCCCAGCCACCTTTACTTATCACTAGCAAAAAAAGTGGGCTTTTAATACAGCAGAATAGCTCCTAAGAAGTCTGCTGAAGATGTAATCTAATCCAACATAGACACCATAAGTGCTTCCTGTCTTTGGAAATGATACAGTTTGACATTCCTCATATGTGGAGAGGAAGGTGGAATGAAGACATTTTGTCCTAGAAGTCCTAGCAGTCTCAAGCCATAAGAGTTTCTCGTCGCCAGCTCCATGAACTCCCACGTACAGCAGATACAGGCTGGGTAAAGGGAGCTTTTTAGCACCTTATATCAACAACTTCTTTTTTTTTTTTTTTAAACTATAAATGACTAGTTTGTTTTGCAGTAAATCTGCCAAGGCTTTTCATTAGACAAAAGTAATAAAAAAAATCCTTCTTAAGCTCCTTTTTCATCAGCAATGCACTAAAAATGGTCTTTTCACATGTCCATTTAAGTGACATTTCTCCAGCTATCCTGTAGCAAGTTGTGATAGATCCAGTGTCTTGCTCCTCTGGCTGGTCTGCTTGAAATAACACTGCCAAAGATATTTTAAACCTCAACTCTTGGCTGTGAGGCCAGTTTGACATCTAATACCAATGATAATTTCATTGTTTTACACTTGCTTTTACGTGATGCTCTGTGTACAGCTGGCCAGATCCTTCTCTATTCCTCATTTTGAGGGCGTGTGAGACATTGCATCCTTGTGAAATAGGCTCAGCTTCTTTTGCCCCCCAACAGTTCTTGTGGTTTCTACAAAAACAATACTAAAAATAATTCAAGAATCAGCCTCATCTTTACCATTAAGGAAAGAGTTCACTTTGTTCAGACCTGCCAGGTAGGACGCGTGCAGCTCTCTGATGTTTAATTTTTGGCTAACATACAACCACTTTTTAAGTCTCTGGCAGCGCTGGAAGACTGCATGTAGAGATTTCAGTATACAAGCAAGACAAGAAATCTCACCTTCTTGATGCTATTTACTTCCTCATCACAGCTTGGCAGCATCCCTCTGGTTTTACTGCCATGTTCGTGTCTCCTGCATTAATCACACTGCTTCCCAGCCTGCACAGTGCAACCAGCTCTGCACAGACCACCGTGCAAGCCTGGCCATGGCTCCGGTAGCTTTCTGGACATGCCTTCTGCTGGCTGTCAGTCTGCTTTATTTGTCCTGTCATACAACGAATGCAGAATGTAGGTCAGGCAGAAAGTGTTTACTTTCTCCTTCCGTGGTTTGGCTGCAGACCAGGTGCATTGAGCAACCAGTCCTGCAGTGACAGCCTTGCTCCTTAAATCCCCCTTCCCCAGGCTGCGTTTCTGGGACTATCGCAGCAGCAGAGTGACTCGCTGCCGTCTCCTTATCCCCAGTTCATTTTGTTCAGGAACAAGAAAAACTCTCCACCAGGACCTGTTTCTCTGTATCAGGACCTCATTTAACCGGCTGTGTAGGCTGGATGAGGCTTTGGTCTAGTGGAAGGTGTCCCATAGCAGGGGGGTTGGAACTCAATGATATTTAAGGTCCCTTCCAACCCAAACCACTCTATGATTCTATGATGCTCTGCTTGACATCCCACAGGGTCATCACCACGGGCATGGTTTGCACTTGTGCTGGCCGCGGTTATCTGCCCCAGTGCTTTCCTATCAAGACCAGCCGACACATGTCTGTTTGGTGTCTGAGGGCTCCAGTGCCTGCTCCTGTCTCCCCCTCACTCATTCCCTGCTTCTGTTTCACCTGGAGCTTTATCTCCACATACTTGGCCTTCTAGCAAATCCTTGCTGGCTTCATCACTTCTCCTTCTCACTTGTTTTTTTGTTTCTCTTCCTGTTTTCTGCAAGAGAGAGTTGATGCTTGGCTGGAGAGAGGACAGGAGGTGACCGGAGGTGGTGCCTTTATGGACCAGTTGGAGGAGAATTCAGTCCACCAAAGGAACCAGAAGGCAGTGAGTGATGGAGCTGCCATTTTTGAAGAGGTGGAGTGACACAGCAAGAATTTCCCCGTTCCTTCAACACGATCTTCTCAGATCTATCCTTCAGAAAATGTACTCAACCCTAATTAACAAAGTCTTAGCGGTTTGGAGACTACTCACTCATCCAGCCCACTCACTGCTATATACAAATAATTTTGGTTTTATTGATTATCTTTAACAGCAAGTATTAGTCAGGGATGGCAACGTTGCTTATAATGATAAAAAAGCTGACATACCTTTACGGGAAGGAAAAAAAAAAGCAAACCCCTCATTGAAGTGCTCTTTATCACTTTAATGCTAAAGAAAAGGCAATGCAAGAGCCGGTAAGTGTGAGCTGAAGCCAGACTAGTTCAGATGGGAAGTTCAGATGACATTTGCAGCTCTAGCCATGGGCAGTTTCTGCCAATGTGTTCCCTGTTCTTCTGAGGTCTTCAGATGGAGATAGATGCTCTCTGAAAGCAGTATTTTAATAAACTATCCAGGCTGTGGCTTTCTGCTGTCCTCTTGCCCCAGGGCCCAGTGTCTTTTCCCATACCACATGCCTTCTTATGCATCTATCACATGCCGTCACATCCTCACGATGGGGCTTTCATGTCAGATCACTCAACTGGAGGCCACGTGTGGTGTCCACATGGGATGGGAGCACATCAGATCACAAGCCAGGGCAGAAAACCCTCAAGTTCCTACAGAAGATGCGTTCAGCATGAGAGGTTTAGTTGAAGTAGTGGACGCAGTATAGATGGAACAAAATGAGATGTCACGGTTGGTGGTGGTCAGGCAATCACTGGCACTTCTGCCTTAATAGCTGGATGTCATTAATCAATTAAGCATGCACTATTGGGTGACGTTGGCTGTGTTCTGGTTACATTACAACATGCTCTAGAGTTTTATTACTCTAAATAATAGTGTGTAGTGCACACCTGCGCTACAAGGGTACTTAACCTGTCTTAAGTCTTTCTTAAATTGGTTTACCTTCTGCCTGCAAATTACTGAATGCTAGTGTAATTGATTTAAGGAAGGGTTAAATTGGGTTAAGCACAGATCCATTATGTGCTCTTAGTGCTTTAATTAGGTCTATTTAAAATCAATTTAGAAAACTTGCACCGGCTGGTTTAGCTCATGTAGATCAGAATCTAGATAGGGTGAAAGAGCAAAATCATTCATTGAGTCATCAGTTCGTCATTTTTTATAGCCGGATACCAGATGGCCTCTTTGACCTAAATTTATGTTTTTGGTAAGCTCGGCTCTGCTGGAGCATACCTGTACACTGGGGCTGAAATTAGCTCCATTTGAAAACAGCTCTTCTCACCGTGCTGCCTTAGACTGAAGCCTGGTTGTGTTTGGTCTACTTGCTTCACAGTAGAGGTGCTGCAAGGCACGATGGGGTCAGCAGCCTCAGGATTAGCCTGTAAGCTCTGGACAGCCTACACCCAACCGGTCTGCTCTAGGCCTGAGCTTTGCTCCATCAGGACACGTTGAAGCAACAATTGCCCTGCATGACACGCATGTTTATTGCCAACAACCTGATGGCACAGATGGCAAAGGTTGGACCTGAAGCCGTAAATTTCCTTACATCCCTAACATGCAATGTAGAGGAAGGTGCTTCCAGAATCACCTGCTTCTGCAGCTCCTCCCCAGCACTGCTCTGGGATGCTGGTGGATCCGGAGGCAGGGAGCACCATCAGATAGCACTCACTCTCAAATTCAGCTCTCCACGGCCAGAGATAACCCAGTGCACAGACCATGAAACCTAAATGGGAAGATCAGGCTGAAGGACCGAGAGAGATCATCTGTCCCACCGCTGGCCTCAATCAGGACTATTACAGCAATGGCATTTCTGACACCAGTAACTGGAGCTGAACCTGCCAGGAAGGAGATGAAGGTGATGGGGAGGAGAAGCTGTGAGGACCACTGGGAAGAAACTCCAGGGCTCTTGCAACATGTCTCCCAGCCCAGAGGGCTGGACAAGGAGGTCTTGTCCAAATAACAGGCTGTGCTGAACCATGGGGCAAGGCAAAACCATGATGGGCATCAAGGGGAAGGCTCAGAAAACCAGGAATATGTCATTGCTGGCTACAAGTGTCTGTAACATGGTTGCACACTCCAGAGTCAGAAGAGGAGACCAAGGCAGCGCATCACAGCACAGAGGCATCCTGCTGCAAACACATCTTCCCCCAGAGCAAGAGGTAGCTGTAGCAATTTGAGAAGGAAAACCACTGAGCAAAGATAAGGTTCCCTGCATGTTGATGCTGCCTGCAACATCAGCCAAAGTACTAAAAAAAAAAAATTGAAACAGCCTCTGGACTTGAAAAGTTTTAGGTTCTCATAGTGGGGCAGGGGACAGGGACTGCTTTTGCTTTGGACAGATCTGGCAGAAGCAGCCCTGGCACCACTGTACTGCAGTTGAACAGTTTTATAAACTGGAAATCCTCGTCAGTGTGTATGGGGCAAGTCGGTATTGCGCTGAACCAGTTAACTGTGCCGGTATCAAGCAGCTGTAAAACACCACCATAAAATCAGCCGGATAGCTCATCATCATGGGTTCAAACAGCCATATGTCAGACAGGCTCAGGCACATGGGTTCAATCTCCATAGCCCAGTATAACTCTCCTAAAAAAAAAGGGCAGGTTGAGGGTCATCCTTTCTCTTTTATTATTTATTGCCATAAACAATGTAAAGGTTTCCTGAAGCAGAGGCTGTAAATAGGCCAGCGTGCCCCAGCGCTGCCGAGGACCCTCCCCTCTATGAACTGGCCTGATTTCTTCTTAAACTCCTTTAGAGTTTTCATCGCTAACATATCTTGTGGCAAGGAGTCCCACGGTTTAATGACTGCTGGGTAAGAAATAATTTCCTTTTATGTGGTTAAAGCTGTTTCCTGTGAATGTCCTCTGCAGGTGAACCGTGGACTGCCTGGGCTGCGGCGCTGCTGCTGCGGTAGAGGATGCTCCGAGGGCAAGGATCGAGTCCCACGTGCTCAGCAGATATTTAAAAAAAAATCTGGGTGGAAAAGGAATGGGAATCTGGGAATTCATTCATCTGGCAGTTGGGCCAGAGGATGAATGAGCAGGAGGGTGAGCAGCTGCAGGGGAGGGGAAGAGAGGTCACCCCAGGGTGTACCCATCCCTCTCTGGCTTCCAGGCTGGGCTCAGAGATAAATGTTTCACATCAAAGCTGGATTTGGGGGAAAGCCAGAATTTCCCAGGTCAAACTTTGCATGATTTTTCAGGTGTGTGTTTCTTCACTGAAAGCAGATAGACTGGGGAAGGAGTCTTTCCTAATAGATAGTCAATAATTAAATTTTTTAACCCAGAACTGTGGTGGTTTTCAGTTCTCAGCCAAGTAAGTGTTTGGGAAAATGTACTTCTGGGTGATTTTTATCTCTCTTCTCTCAGTGGTTGGATCAGTTTATTCTCTACTCCCAGCCAAACTTCCCAGCTGCAACATTTAAATCTCTCCATAAATCACATTTCCCACAGCTTTCCGTCACTGGGATGTGTCTTTTCCAACTCAAGGCTCTGGTTTTCCATCCTTAGAAGAGCCAGCAAAGCCAAAGCATTAGTTTCTCCTGGGAAATCCTTGCTCTGCCTGTTTTTCAAGCTGGATGTAAGGACAACAGCACGTGCAGCACCGTGAGGACATCGGTCTCGGTGCTTCACAACTGCTCATTCACAACCTCTCAAAGGTACCACAAATAAAACCGTCTCGTTGCACGCAGTGTCGACGCAATTGCACTTGCAGGTGTTCAGGCAAATTTCAAGGAGATTATTTGCATTAATAGTTATTCTTGCTCTGCAAACAGATTGCTGCAATTAACTTCTGCACTACTGGGTGGACTCATTTCTGTTTATTTGTATTTATATACATAATTGTATGCATGCTCACAGCTGCACATTTTGTTTAAAGCTGGATCAATGGGTCCAACATTTTTTTTCTGATTTGCTCATCGGGAATGTCCACCTAAATCTTTCATGAAAAGTGATCTATCAAAAAATATATCTATTCCCATACATCTATATCATGACATATATACACCTATAGATCATTACATATATATACATAGATACATTCGAGGTAACAGTTTGGAGATAGCCTGTTCTGCTCCTACTAACAAAAAGTGACCACATCATCACTTTAAATCTTTAAAAAAAAAAAAAAAAAGGGTCCACCACCCATCTCTGATATTTCCAAAGTAAATCCCATATATTGATTTTTCCGGGACAGTAAAACCTCACCTCAAGGTCTGGCATTTTGTTCCAGCAATTAATTATTAATTCTCTCACTTCTCACGGGGGTCAAAATGCCTGGCCAGCTCCGAGAGCTGGGTGGATGGAGTGCTCACACAGCCAGGGAAGGGGAGGGTGGAGAGGGTGGACACTGACCTTCTCCTCCGCAATGGTGTACCCCAGAGCTCGAGTCTCGGGGCTGTGCCAGCATTTGCCATTCAAATATCTGCCAGTAGATTTTCCAAGCAGGGGAAAAAAAAAAAAAAAAAGCCATACATGGGAAAGGTACCTTGCTGGCAGCTCCCACCAAGCCAGAAGCTGTAAGGGCGGTGCACAGGGTGGGAAGGCAACGGGCAGAATGCCTCGGTCAGAACAGTCAGCAGGAGGTTGGTGGTCACAAAAGTGGCCCAGGACACAGTCTAGCTCTGATATACTCCTAGCTACAATCCAGCTTGATCATTTGATCTGGTTTTTTTGAAGGCCTGTGGTAACGCAGGAATAGATTTCCATCTTTCCATTGGAAAGAAATCCATTGAAACCCAACTCATTAATTCATTCCTTCCATTCATTCATCTGTATCTTTTTTCCAGCTTCCAAGCTCTTTACTACTAAATAAATGAGGTGTTTCCTTATTTTCAGTATTAGTGATCCCAGATACTCATCATCTGATGCTACCTGATGCCGTAAGATTTCTTAAAAGTAAGACATTTGGAGTTCACTTTGTTTTCTGCCTTTAATGATCTGAGTTCATATGCTGAAGTCCTTAACAGTAACCATCACAGTAAGAAACTTCCTCTTTTGCAAAGAAAACAAATCTTTTCAATGAATTAAACCTCCAAGAGAAACCACCGGTCAGCCCATGACATAAACTCATGACAGTTATCGCCGCTGCGGCTTTTTAAAAGGGGGAAACTGTCACAGCTGGAAAATCAAACACAGACTTTGCAGAGATTTATAAAATTTAAATTCCTTTGCTGCCCAGACATGTGGGGCTAGCTGTGATTTCACAGGGCTGCCTCCACCGCACAGATCCCCTCGGCGAAGGAAACAACCTGTTCGGAGCTCATGGACTCATGAATTGCTCTGTTGGTGGGTAAAGCCACACGGCTCACATCTGAATCCAAATGCTCCCGAGGGTAATCGAAGGGGTGGTGGAAATACACACTGATGCACACTTGAGCCTAGTGTATTCCCGATAGAAAACTTCAAAACAACCAAAATCTTGTCTCCAGACAACCTCCAGCCATTAATCTTCACACCTGCAGCGTGCAGCCATCCCCAAGCCCCTCAGCTGGAGGATGGGAAGTGGTACTGGGGCTTGGGGATGGTACCACCCCTCTCTTTATGCACCTCTGAACAAGGAGCTGTCAGCAGGTGCTGAGCACTGCCTGTGGGGTGCAGGACCTGGCCAGGGCTCGGCAGAGCCTTGGGGACCCATGCTGTGCCACACAAGAGCTCTCCAGGGCCATCCTACCAATGCTAAGTGACCAACAGCATCCAGGTTGCTCCTTACATGGCACCAGAAGAAACCACGCACCTCCACTGTGCTTACAGAATCACAGGATGGTTTGGGTTGGAAGGGACCTTCAAGATCATCCAGTTCCAACCCCCTGCCATGGGCAGGGACACCTCCCACTAGCCCAGGTTGCTCAAAGCCTCATCCAGCCTGGCCTTGAACCCCTCCAGGGATGGGGCATCCACAGCTTCTCTGGGCAACCTGGGCCACTGCCTCACCGCCCTCACAGGAAAAACTTCCTCCTAATATCTAATCTAAATCTGAAGGAGGTTAACATGAAAACCGTGCCCTACAGATCGATGGCGGGGGTGGGAGGGGGATGATCTGCATCATTAGAGTGCATGACAGTTTTGCAGATCATGTGGGGTCTCTCTCAGGGATCTCCCAGGCTGATGCTGGGACACTTGTTCTGGGGACATGTTGACCGTGTCCACATGCTCATAGTCTGCATCAGAGCCCCTCCAGAAAGCATCAGCTGTATGCAGCAGTCTGGCCCCTAAATCTCACCCAAGTCCTACAAACAACCCCAGAATAAGTGTCTCTGCTATGGGGTTTGGTTTCTGGAGTTAGGTGCTTTCTGCCACGGGGCTTTCCACACCAAACAGGAGTCATCAGCTAAAGCTGAAAAAAAAATGGAGAAGTCATCTAAGCTGGCATCTTGCAACATGGCGCTAAGTCGAGCTTTAAGTGGTGCAGCCATGGGTATCGACAGGGCTGGGGGGTCAGCTAGAAATCTCAGCCAGTGACTGATGAAACCTAAAAATATTCCACTGGTCCTTTCCCTCAGGGGCTTGGTTGCTTCCTGGGTATTTTGTCTTTTGAAAGGTTTAGCATGAGGAGTAATTGCCTGTAAAACACTAATAAGACCAAGTGTAATTGATGTCTGGGAATTGAGTTAAACCTCTTCGGTGCATCATCACACCTCTCTCTCCCAGAAGGGGATTATCTGGCAGATGGTAGCTGCATTCAGATGGACTGCTTGCTTCCCAAACCTGCCGGTTTTCTCATCAGAGCAGAGCAGAAGATGACTGCAGTCTACAGGAGCAGAAGATGACTACAGGATACTAACCTATGCAGTGCCAAAAAAATGCCCGAGTCCTCCACCATGCTCCCAAGGATTGCAGAAACAGCATTATGCATCCTTGGTGTCTTCTGAGCTGACCCAAAACTGGATGGCAAATGCCAGCAGCAATGAGGCAGGAGGATCCCAAGCTCTTTGTCCTCCTTGGATCCATCATCTTGGGTGCTGGATGTTTTTTGATGATTCCCTGTGGCCAGAAGGTAGGAAAGCAGAGTGGGAACCCTTATGCTAAGGGTTACGCTGTGCTTACAGCTGGATATAGAGCTGCTGTGCTAGGAAATGTTCTCTCTTCCTTGGACCAGCACAGCAGAGGACACATGCATGATGAAAACAGGAATGGTTATGGTCTCTTTTGTCTTTAATAGGACAATAAGTACAGTTTGGACAGGCTGCTTCCTAACCATAACTATTTTCTTGCCACAGTGAGTAAAATAAAGGCTAACTGTAGCTTGCAGGTTGCTAAAACAAGGACTGGCTCAAAAGTGCCAACAAGCTCTCCATGGGGCTTCCGGAGTTAACAAAAATAGCATCGCCCGTCTCTGTGGTGATCAGAATTGAAACAGAAAAGGGCAGTAAATGAGCCTTTATTTAGGAGTGGTGGCTTCTGCTGGCAGATCCCACAGGGATGCCTGTGTTATGCCTGTGTTAAAGTATCAATTGTGTCACGGATGATGACCCCCCCCCCATTCCTGGAGGAGCGATTCGTCTGAGATCATGAGACATCTGCATTTGAGCTGGGAACAGAGCCCAGCTCTTGTGAGCATTACAACCATTTCCTTTAACCATACAGCTTTTCCCTTTCTCTTAGTGAAAGCTTTGAGTTGCTCCAGCTTCATTTCATTAAATCAACCTGTAACAAGACCCGAGTTCAACAGGTATCCCAGAGAGGTGGCAGATGCCCCATCCCTGGAAACATTCCAGGTTGGGTTGGACAGGACTCTGAGCAACCTGTTCTAGTGGAAGGTGTCCCTGCTCATTGCAGGGGGGTTGGAGTAGGTGACCTTTAACGGTCCCTTCCAACCCAAACCATTCTATGATTCTATGGAAGTGAAGGCTGAGATGCTCTGGCCTGACCTGACGATAGGGCACTGATGCCAGGTCTTCCGTTAAATAACGTAGCAAGAAAAACTGTGACATCTCTGCTGCTGAGCCAGAAAAAAAGACAACACAAACCATAGCACGAGAATGCCCATGAGGGCTTTAAGCTCCCTGCTGCATTATCCCCATGCAGTGCAGCACAGCAGGATGCTGCAGAGCGTGTTGCATTTTCGGGTCACGCACTGAGGTAATTAATTAATTAGCTCTATCACTGGGAAGATGCAAAGTTAAGAAGTCATTTTCTTCCCCAGTGCGCATAAGGGTCAACTGCCCACGGATTTTTCTGACACAGTGGAAAAAGCTTGGCAGTGACACAGTAACCTTCACCCCACCTTAAAGATATGAAACCAGCAGGCTTGGCTTTAATGGGAACGACAGGACTTTACTGGTCCTTTCCCCTTCTCTCTCTGCCCTTGGTGCTGCTTAACTCGATGAGTTTATCCAGGATTTCCCAGGCTGTCGTACCACTGTAAATACACTCTTTCAGTTTCAATCACACCAGGTCTGACCACTTTTTGTAAGCCGCAGGAGGTTTTTCTAGGAAACCAGAGACACACCGCAGAGCTTTCTGTACGTCAGGTGTGTACAGGATGTGGTGACTCTCAGATGATGCTTCTGAGTCTGGGAAGGAAAAGACGTGCTAGGAGCACTTTCCATGTGTCCATGTTTCCCAAACCCTTGCTCATCCGAGATGGTCTCTGAGTAAATACGGAGGAAATGGCTCGAACAAGGTGTTAGCAAGAGGCAGGTGCCTTGGGCGGGCTTTTGTCTCTAGCTTGGGATTTCTCACCGACCCCTACAAAGATGTTTTGTATCAATTTGCCAGGAAGGACTCAGTCTCAAAAAAGGCAAGCTGTATTCTTCAAAGCGACTTAAGCCCTAGGAACATAGACCTATCGCAAGTTTTTCATATTTAATTGTAGACGGATATTTTTCAAGTGGTTTATGGCAGTGAATAAACCCCTCTTCTCGCTAATTCAAGCAGGATTTTAAAATAATTTTAGGACAAAAAAATCAGAGAGAACTGCAGATGTTGAAAACTGGCTGGTTTGTTTTTTTCTGGAACAAACCTTTTCACATCTAAAATCACTTCAAATATTGTGGGTATCTGAAATAACTCCTCTAAGCAGAGGCTCACATTAAATCTTTTGGTTTCAACAAAATGTTGGGTTTTGTTATACAAGTAAAATTCTTATCTCTTGGTTTGACGTATCATGCTCTGGGGTTTGGGGTTTTTTTGGTGACCCAGCGAAGTGAAAAGCTGAATTCAAACCAGCCCTTCAGGACATCTGCATTCCTCGTGTCGATGTTTCCGATTTCTCATCCGTAAAACTTTATTTTAAAGGATCAGTTCTCCTTGCATAGACGATGCAGTACTCCAGAGTCCAAGTCCTGTTGCACATCCCTTCCACTGCAGTGAAGAAAGCTTTGCTTCCCTGGAACAACTCAGCATTTCCAGGAAGAAAACTCAATCCCATTTGAAACATTTCCTTCAAAAAACACCCACAAATCCCAGGAGGAGAAAACATTTGCCTCTCATGGTTTTGCAGGACTGCATGGAACAAAGTTGCAGCTGCCGACTTAAATTCACAGCCAGCGGCACCCTGGGAAACACAGATCCCTGCAGCGCATCCCTGGGCTGTAATGTCGGGATTTAGCTGCAAAGGGTGAATCCCAGCCTGGTTTTATGCCCTGTGGCCTGACCGGGTGGATGTGCCATCAATCGTACGCTCTCCGTGCTGGTCCCTCATCCCACCCCCAAAATGAACCAGCAGAGACTCATTCCCATAAAGAGCCTGGCATGGAAACGTCCCTTCCAGACAGATGTTGGCAAAAAAGAGAAAAAAAAAAGAAAAGAAAAAAAATTAATTTCAGTTCCTTGAATTTGAAGCAAGGGAATTTCCTCAGACAGAAGAAAAAGCTTGTGTCACTCCACCAAGGGTTTTTGGAAAGGATGATCACCACCAAGCAAGGGGGAGGCTCTCGGGAAACTGGGGATGGGGACACAGCGGCGGAATGCAGTCAGGCTGGACACAGCTAGGTCTGGCTTTGCTGGAGCTTCAGCTGCAAGAGCTGGTTGTTCAAGTCAAAGCAAAGCCTACAAAACCTCTGGAAGTGAAGGGTAAAGCCAAGAGCTTGTAAGGGAACTGCTTGGGAAGGAATTGGCCTCAAGGGGCCAAAGATTTGAAGCCACTCAGTGGCAAAAATTTCAGTTAACAAGACCCCACAGGTTAGGGGTCAATCCTGCCCATGCTCCCAGTACGTGCTTTGTGTCACCCAGTTGCTGCTGGCCTGTTAAGTTGGAGCCCATGTGTGGGCATTAGGTCTGTCTTGGATGAAGGAAGATGAGCTTCTTCACCAACAACCTTGTAGGGACTTGGCTGTACCAGAGATTACCAGAGACCTGCAGCTTGGTGGGTGGAGGAGCAGATCCACCATCAGCATCCTGAAAGAGCTGTTTCAGCAACACTCCCCTGCCCAGAGCCCTGGCCCCAAAAAACCGAGGCAAATCATGAGAGCAGCTGCATGAGCTTCAGTTACTGTAAAATGACATAGTGCTGTCCCCAACGCTGATGTTTGTGCAAAGAGGGGATGAAAGAGGCACTCCCTGCTGCTGCTCCTGGCTTGGGAGTATTTATCCTCACTTGGCACCAGAGGCAAGAAGAGAGTCTGGGTCCAGCCCCAAACTCCTGCCCAGCCTGAGCTCAACAAGAGCAGGAATTCAGAATCCACTGTCTTTCTGCTCCAGTAAAAATTCCGTTCTGCAGCTTTATCTAAAGTTACAGCAGATCCATTAAGTCATAGCTGATTCCCGCGGGAGGCCGAGGGCACTGCCCTGGTTTGTAGCATTATTTACATTCACAGGGCTACAGGGTCTAAAACATGTCTCAAATTCCGCATCTTCCAGAAATAATCCAAGCTCCCAGGCAGAGGAAATACGGTATAAATGAAAGCAGAAGAACCCTGTATTGAAGTGCTTTACAGAGCATTGATTTTTTTTTCCAAGGTACTGCCCTGGGATTTTTCTGCAGAGCTGTTGCACTGTCAGCATACAATCTGCTCTACTCGCCCTTTCGGTTTTAATGTCCCATTAATAATGCATCTCTGTATTTATTGTAGTTTGCATTAATGTTCCACTGTTACTTCTTGATCACTCGTTATTCTCTCTGTAGTGCTAGGCAGGGCTCCAGAACCCAAACAATGGCAGCAGTGTTACTACGGCCCACGCTGCAGCCCCACCAGACTTGCGGCAGCCCGGCCGAGTGGGATCATTCATCTTCCCGGAGCTGGCAGAGCACGCTACACCCAGGAAAACAGGAACAGCTCTACATCCTCTCCAGCTCCGTGATCAGACCTAAACTATTCCAGGGCAATTTGGACAGTCAGCTCTTTCGAGGGATCGAAGCCAGAAAACTGTAACACATCATTAACGAGCAGCTTGCTTAATCCTGGCTCTAACAGGAGCGGGAAGAGGCTGGCGGGCTGGCTCTGGCCTCCCTGGAGAATTCCCTAACGACACCTTCCTTGACCAACCTTGTGTTCCTGAAAACCGCTGCTGGCTGCCCCTCGACCCTGCAGCCAGGGGAGCTCTATAGGTACCTTGATTTCTCACCCTACAGCACTCCGAGCACCCCATTAGGCCCCCGTACACTCCTGGCTCAGTATTTGTGCTTGGGTGTTGCTCTACCAGTGTCCACTTCCCACCAGGAGCATCCTCAGGCCTCACCAAACCCACACCGCTCTGCAGAGCGAACCAGGACAGAAATGACACAGAAAGGGAATGCTGAAAGAGCCGGGCGCTGCCTCACCTGGGGGTTACACCACTCATCTGTTAACACGGGGCTTCGTAACTCTCTTCTGCCCGAGGGGCTTACAAACCCTGTCTTTCACATCACAGGAAAATGCCTTAAATCCTGAAAAAGAGATAGTTGCAACCCTGTTGTGAGGCAAGATTTCTCTCTGCCCTGCTGGATCAGGCTGCACACTAGGAGAAAGGTTTCTCCACTCTTCCAAGACAGCGCTGCTTTCCCCTCCCTCCCCTGGGAACGGAGCTGACCTTCCCCCTTATCCCTACGAACAACACATTACTTCCAGCAGCAACAAGGAGCTTCAGAGCAGGAAAACTCAAGTTTCCCTGCCCAGGCTGGTTGTTAGGGCACTTGGGAGGTGGGTTTGAAGCCCCTTGGTCGCCTGTGTCGTCAGTGGCTGCCCTCAACACCAGGCTCATGAGCACAACCAGAGCTGGCTCACCTCTTCCTGGCCGTACTTAGAAAGAAATTATGTTTGCTCTCTTTTAGTCATATTTTTAGTTTGTAGATAAATCACCTTATGGGTGATGTTCACAAGTTCTCCTAGCTGACCCAACCCCAGAGAAGACAAAGGTTTTGCTTCAGCCTGATCCACCTGCAGGCAGCCCGAGCCAGGAGCATGGCCCCGTCACCACAATCTGACCTTGTGGAAAGTGTCCCTGAGGTGTCACATGCTCTTGTACATGCCAAACTCCTCAGCAGATGAGGCAGCTTCCAGACTTCAGTACTTACTGGCAAGCTTCAAGTGGTTTGTCCAGAAAGGCTCTGAATGATTAAAGATCTCTTGGAGCCGTGTTGTTGCCACTGCTTGGTTACTGACCTACACAAGCACAACATGGGAACCGAGGATCTGCAAAACAAACTTTTCTGCTGCCTGTCTTGTAATATTTAGCTTTGCTTTCGAGGTGAAAGAAGCACTAATTCCTATTTGTATCCATTCTCATTGCCTGACCTAGATTTTTTTAAAAGTCTAGTGTCAAGAACAAGCTTCTTATTACGATTTATTAAGCTTGAATGTAGCTCACTTTACAACTTTTGTACAAATACAAGCTGATTCACTGTTACCAACACACTGAAAAGATTTGTTATCACCATCTTACACATAACAAATACAGATCAGTAAATGTTTTGTACCATACACGCAGGATAAAACCCACAGTATATGCCCTTCTTGCCACGTGACCAGAAGACGTTTAGATTTGTGAGGATCACTGTCTCCCTTTTTGCTTGAATAACTCAAATTCCTCCTATTACAGCTCTCATATCTGCATATGCTACCCAGCCCATTCCCTGAGCTTTACAGACACATAATTTGCTTTTATTAATGAAAATAAGACAGGAAGCAATCAGTTTTGGAAGCTACCTTTTCTCCTCTCATTCCTCCCAGGTTTTCGCAGGGTATCTTGGCACCCCACAGCGCAGCAGATAGTTAAGAGGAGGGATGGTTCCCAGGGAAGAAGCGCTAAGAGCGTGACCAATGCCAGCACTGCATCTGACTTCTAAATTGCCTACAAATGGACATGCAGCACACACAAACTAGAGGAAATCGCCACAAGATTGGACTGTTCAGTATTAGTTTTGCATTATTTCTGATAACTGTCAAAGTCATGTCAAAGATATTTGAAGAAAGACTTATAAAGAGCATTGTCATAGCTTGTAGGACAAGCATGCATGGACAATGATCCTCCAGAAAACAGTCAAAAATAGCATGGAGAGCTCTCAGTGCCATCTGATGTGTTTCTTCACCACTTCTTACTAGCCAAGTTTGGTCTGCCACCAGAGAGAATCAGGAGGTTTGTTCAGCAGCAAAAAAAACCCCCGAAACCACCCACCGAATTCTGATTCAGAGCAGCGAGATACTTACTTGAAGAAAAAAAATAAAAAGGAAGTCCCAGTTATTAATTCCCGTCTTATTTAAACATTTGCAAAGCTTGATTCTCACACTCCAAAGGGGCTGTCTATAGCCCATTCTTCTGGCCTTTCAGCTATGATCTCCCCTCTATGAAATCACATCTACTGCCAGCTCTTTGGGGTCCTTTATGCCAAAACTGACTCCACATGCCTACTTTATGTAATTACAAAAGCAGCAAGAGCCCTATCCACTGTTGTAGCCTTCTCCCAGACTGTGTTTGGGGGTACGTAGCTCGTATCCTCAAAAAGAACAGTACAGTGACAGCAGCCGGTGCAAGAAAAGAAACTTTAAAACATAGAAGACCTAGCTGCCTAGAGCTACATGTTGTGTAAAACAGAACAGAAGTCTTCCGACCATAGGAAGCAGGACATTTCTTGTATTTCTATTTTCTGCACGCATGTGAATTTTAAGGAAATCGAAACTCCTCCCAACTCAGGGCAGTTTAGATGATTCTGTAGCTAACTTCTGCACCCTACGGATCACGAGTAACTGCTGCCTCAGCTGCCTTTCTTCTGGCTATGGAGCACGTGGAACCACAGTGTAAACTAAACCCATTTATATGCTAAAATATGCACAGTTCTCCAGCCCTAGAGACACAGGCTCTCCTCTGAGGCCCTGCCATAGTCTCTCCCCTATTTTCCAGGAACAGCCACCTACTTCATTTTCCTAAGCAGACATTAGGCAAGATCTGAATTGTAATGTTGGGGGTTTTCCTACAGCATCACTTCTTTCAGTACGGATCAGAATAGTTTTTCTGATACTGGCCAATGCCTAAATTCTAAAGGGAACTCAATACTGGAAGGGGAGGTTGGCTCATCCTGCCGCAGCCAGAGTACATTTTCCAAATGCTCTGTTTAAAGACCCATCAGTATTAGATACCCTGGGAGCCAGACTGATTAACCAGCTGCTGAATCCACCACCCTTTCCTCCACAGCCAACTCTGCAGGGAGCAAGAAACAGCAATTTTACACACAGCGTGGTATAAAGCAAAGGACAGTCACTTCAGTACAGTTCTATGAAATATCCACAGGCACTTTCCTGCCCTGCTCACGCAGCATCCACACCCTTCACTGCCCTAAAGAGTGTTGCCCAACTGCTGCCCCACCACCACGCAGGAGTCCTTCTCACCACTGAAGAAGCAAGCAAGCCTACCAGAAGGATTGCTGCAGGCAACACCAGCCTTGGGAGCTTCAGAGAGCACCAGAAAAACAAGCTGGTGCCTAGAACAGGACATCAAGTTGCTCAGGAGACTCATGCAGCA
Organism: Pterocles gutturalis; assembly: GCF_000699245.1. Classification (NCBI taxonomy): domain Eukaryota; kingdom Metazoa; phylum Chordata; class Aves; order Pterocliformes; family Pteroclidae; genus Pterocles; species Pterocles gutturalis. The sequence continues at coordinate 33,905 of NW_010133551.1, read as the reverse complement.
CAGCATAATTTCACATACACACATTTTGAATATGCAGAAATTGTATGTGGATATATCGTGTCAAAATATAAGACTAGCAAGTTTTCCTGTATTTCATGGCTCCATAAGCATGGGGACAATTTCACTACCATGACACAAAGCGACCTCTGAAGCTTCACAGAGAAGTGGTACGAACACTTTGGTCAAACTCTTTAGAGAACAAAAGGATGCTGCATCTCCAGATAGAACATGTGGCATAGATGCTCTTCACTGCAGGACTGTGACCACCTCTTAGGGATCTTTCTCAGCAAATGGTCTGTAACAGTATACACTGTAGCCTGAAATTAAAAGTCTTTTTATTGCCACATTTGTTCTTTCCCATCTAACCACTTGCGAAACCCTAACCAACTAATTCTTTCCCAGTTGATCGCAGAATGACGTTTTTGAGAAATATATGGCAGGTGCTAAGACTGAAAAAAGATACAAGGAAATCTTTTATGAAAATTTGCAAAGTGAAACTGGAGAGCTACCGGCCTAATGCATTTGTTAAGCTTCAGTGCAATTTGCAGTACATTTGACACAGTTTTAAGGGGCTGAGACAGAATGGAGTCCATCAAGACACTCCACAGAGGTTCTTTTGCAACCCTAAACCAACATCTCCCACTACCTGATCTGATCCCCTTTAGCGCAGCCCCACGGGAAGCAGGAGCTCCTCGGCTGGCTAAGTGAGCTCCGGCACTTTTCCACTAGCTCAGAGGTACCACTGAGAATGATCGGGGCTTGAAATCTGTTAGAAAACTTGCCTGTATGGTAACAAGCAAACTCCAGAGAATTTTACTTACTTGTGCACGTGACATTCTGATTAAAATCAAATGTATAAACAAGACAGTCTGATTTCTGAAGAATGGTTAACAGCTCTCGGATACGTGATTTTTAACAGCCAGAGTCAAAGCGATGGCTGTTGGCCACATGACAAAATTTCCTTAGTAACACAGACACAGAATAGGGTGCTCAGAGAATTTCTTTGCAACGCGAGTGCTCCCTCCAGCACTGGAAATTTGTCATGTAACAACCGTGTGGCAACTGGCACTACCAACCCAGATGCGATTCTGCCCCACAAAAATTAGACAACATACGCAGATTCTGCTTTGACTTCTGTCTGCCACAGCGGTTGCACAGCCTGTTTGAAACCCAGATGGTTTCCTTCATTTTATTCTTTTCTATGTAAGCCAAACATCTCATTTTTTACATTAATGAACAGTAAATAAATGTTTCTTAGGATCAAAGTATAGCTCCTATAGGTGCAGACATTCTCATTAATTAGGTGAGATTAATTAGCTTAGATTAGGCTCACCAAGTATCCAGATTAACAAACCTGTTGGCACAGGGAAGATGACTGGGGACACAGTACGTGCCCTCGCTGCATAGCTGTAGAGCATATGTATCTCTTACGATGAACATTTGAGTCCGAATCCTGAAGTTCTAACCAAAACACTACGTAAGGGGTTGCTTGAGGTCAAACAAACCAGTCCCTCCTTTGACAACCTTTCCAACCACTAGGCATGCAGAAGGGGATCGCAGTTCATCATGGGCACCTGTAACAGAATTCAAACAAAATCATATTAGGATGCTTCCGAAAGCTTCTCAAAGGTCAGTGCTGAAAATAAAGCATTTTGATTTACATGCAAGAAGTCATCTGGTTCCGCGCCCGCTGCCACCTGGTGTTCAGACTGAACCTGTATCTCTGAGAGCAGGAGTCCAGAACTCTTCCTACCCATCATACAATTATTATCTCTTCCCAATCTTTTTGTGCAAGCAGAGAATTAGGTCACACATTACTGAGCTCTCCCTATTCAGCATGGAAAGACAGACAACACATTCTGAATTCTAAGAGAACACAGATTTGACCTTCCAGTGAACACATTTCACTGATTAAATAGATTGCTAAAAAAATACATCAGTGAGGCAAAACCAAAAAGATTCCCTTTTCATTGCTGCCTCTTTCCTTTGTTAGAGTGAATCCTTTTGATGTGGATTTTAAATACTTCTGGCTAGATATGAAAATAACTTTTCACTGGAGAGACATTCCATGAATTCCTTTGATTTTGTGGTTACTTACTGTAGCAAAATAGTGTCACAGAAATTTGGAAGCTCTCCAGATGCCATGTCTGGCTAGGACTGTTCTGCTTTCACTGTTTTTATAAGCATCCAGGCTGGTTTTCATTCATCCTAACTACAGCAAGCTGGAATTCTGTCACTAGAGCAGTTGGAAGATCGGAAATAAAATTGTTAAACTTCCGGTAAGTTTGGGTCATCTTTTATTCTACTGAGCAAAATGTACTGAACTTTCTGTCATACAGAGGATGGGGTGGACGAGCTGCACCATAGCACAGTGCACGACATGTGCTTGCGGCTCTGATCTCAGCTACAGCTGAATAATTAAAATAACTGCTCCTAAATGTGTGTCAGCTGAAGAAAAAAAAAGCTCCTTTGTTAGATCATGGAACAAAACAGTCATAACTGTCCTGTTTGCTCACATGATGTTAACAAAGAATTATTCTTCCAGCAAACAGCCAAAGGGATCTCACTTTGGATGCACACTAAACCCTGATCAGCAGTCTGCTGGGTCACACCTGCACTCTGACAGCACTTCTTGCGTTAGCTGTGCACAGTGGTCACAAGCCTTCTTTTTTCCTCCTTACTGATCAGGGCCATAAGCAGACACCCTGACAGTATCTCTTTAAACGTACAGTCAAGTTATCAGTTATGTCAAAGCAAATGAGATCCAGACTGCTGCAATCCACATTACGACTTTGATTTCCATGGTGGTGAAATCAGTAACTCCTTCCAGTTGTAAGCCGTGTCACTTTCCAGGCAATTCACCATGCCCTTCTGTCAGCATGCACTTCATGTCTTTATTCACAATATTATCCATAAACATAATTACATTTCACTTGTCAAAAACCTGATGTTATTTCTAAGTCAGTATGTGATATATTGTGAATCCAGGGCAAGAGTGCAACTGTGCAGGAAACATCCTCTTTATTCAATTCTACCCTAGACTTAGGCTTTTCCTTTCTGATTTTCAGACGAATTTTAAGTCAATTGTAACCAATACTATTCCTTTAAACCCAAATTACCTTCCCAGAAAAGGTATAAAAGAGCATTTAAAAAAAGGAATTCCATAATAAAAGTATCTCTGACATCTGTGCAAGGCAGTTTAAGATACTAGCTGAAGAGATCCTGTTGAGAGCTTTTCCCATTTGTATTAGGTAGCAAAAAAGGCAGCACAGGAGCATCCAAGAAGGAGAGCATCCAACTGGCAAGTGACAGAAACCACGAGTATTTGCAAAAAGGAGATGTAAATAGTATCCAAAGCATGAGGTCAAACAAACTGTCTAATGACAGACTTAAAGCACAAGTTTTCTGGGTAGGACTCCTGAATGTAGAAGGGTTGGTGCCAGGTCAGATGTCCTAAATGATCCATGCAGCTTTGTGATTTCTACACCTTCCAGAGCAGCAACTAGAGGGCAGGAAGGATACTCTTGGGCACCTCCAATGGCACCAGAAACCTGCCATCAACCAAATGAGCCTGACCTTTTTGTTTTTTTCCTCAAACACAGACAAGATAATAAAGTGCTACAAAGCAGAAGAAAAACTGAATCAAAGTAACAACCAGGAGGACTGTTCTCACAATAAAACTCTGAATAACAAGGTAAGAGAAGAGATGAAAATATGGGTGTTACAACAGACTCACAGAAACAAAGCAGAGATAACAATTTTAATGGCAAAGACAGAAAAAGGCAGATTTAGTAGTCCTTTAAAAGGCTTTGCTATAACAAATCTTAACAAACTTAAGGTTTGTTATAAAAATGCCTATTGAATTCCTAAAGAAAGGAGCCACAGACCCCACAAGTTACATGTGGGAGCTGACTTCATTTAAGCTGACAGAATTTCATTAAAAACATCTGGAACATTCTCCTAGGCAACGGCTTAATTAAAATTTTAGCTTCTGGCATTTTTCTTATGCAATTATGTATTACTCATAACAGTGGAAAGCTACGATGAAAACAGAGCATACGTGAAATGCGGCAGCAATATAGTTCAAACTAAACTCTTTACCCATCATTGTTGCTTCCTTCAAGAATTTGTAGCTGGTTTCAAATGTCATCTGTTGCAGAGGGGAGGAGTTGGACTGAATTCCAAACCGATTCAGCGGTTTATAAAATCCTTCAAAACACATGTAATCTGCCACAAGTGAAAGGTGCCGAGGGTCTACCACAATGCCTAAGAACACAAAGAGCAAGCACCAGGGCTAAGGTATTTTTTAAAAATAAATCAATCCTAAATTAAACCCTCTAGATCTAATCAACACGGGGAACATCTCTAACACTCTTCTGTCAGTTGCACCTCTTTGTGTGTGGCTGGCTGTCCTGGGTCCAGCTGGGATAGGGTTAACTCTTCGCAGAAGCTGGGAGTTGGGCATAGCTGGATATTCGATACCATGCTGACGTCATGCCCGGGATATAAGGGGAAGCTAGCCGGGAGAGGGGTCTCTTTTGTGAAGCTCGTGGTGGTGAGATTTTCATTGTATCAGTGTTTCCATTGTACTCTATATCTTGTCTTATTGTTATATTCTTCTTTCTTTTGCTTTTCTCATGTGGTATTATTAAAAATCTGTCCTTATCTCAACTCAGGAGGTTCCACTTTTTCTTATTTGCCCCCATCTTACCGGGAGAGGAGTGGGGGGGGGAGGCGGTGTTGCGACCACGTGGTGGTGGTGGTCCTGACACCAAGACACTGGCTTAACCATTCCCCTCAAATATCCAAGACAGGCAGACCTCACTGTAATATGAAACAATACCTCTCCAGGGAAACTAAAATGTCAAGAATGCTGCAAGGCAGCCTAGTTTACAAAAAAAAAAAAAAAACAAACAAAACAGTAAGGTTTGCATCATCTTTGTTTCTGCAGACAGGGATGACACATTCATCCATTTGTGATGGGACAGAGCTCTGGCTCTGCGGTAGCTAGGAACCAGAGTTAGAAAGGTTCTGATATTTTCTGTGCACGATGTTAGGTGCACCCTGTTTGGGCTAAAAAGAACTAGCACTTATTTTTAAATAACGCTTGTGGAGTCAGTGTAAGGGGGGATCATTAATACCTTCGTCAACATTTACCTAGCAGTTCTGGAACAACGTGAAGGTCGGACCACTCTGGGCTGTCAGCTGGCAAATCCGTTTGATATAGCTGGTTGCTAAAATTCCCACTGTATTAATCTTCCCTCTTTTCAATACCTTAATTCATAGCAAGATTTAGCTCAGTGAAGGCAAATTCACCATGCCTAGCTTCAGCTGCCTATGAAGTCAGGCATCTTCCCTAAGCTAGTTGCCTGGACTCTCTGAATAATCTAGGCAGAGAGAACACTCAGACAATGCAGTACAGCTATTCTAGGAAAGATACAAACTGAACTACTAAGGAAGCCTAGACTCAGGGCCACTATGCAAGTCTAACATAGTTAGGTTCCTCAGACGTTAATAATTAATTTGTCTGGACCTTCTAGCTTGCAAAAAATAAATATACCAGAATAGAAAAGCTCTGTGAAGGGGGGAAAAATTCAACCTTGTCTAGTAAATTTTCTACTGATTAAATGGAACCTAATAATTAACTAACAAAGTCGTCATGGAAAGCACTAGAATGATAAAAATGATGAAAAAGTGCAACTTAAAAATGCACATATAAATGAAAAGACCACGCAAAGACATAAATTTGTAAGCACTGGGGCTGGGTTTTCCCATCTTAATGATAATAAAGACTCTCCTTAAAAATACAAAGAAATCTTACCATATACAGCAAATACATCTTTTATTTCCTTTATGATCACCCTCAGGGCAGACTCAATACCATAATTCTTAGCCATGGCATGAATATCATTGGAATAAAGTCTGTTCAGGTCCAAAATCTTAAAGTAAAAAAAAAAAACCACAGATAAAAGTTAGGACAGTAGTTACTCTGCATTTCCAGATAACTCAAGCTAAGCTAAGACAGTATTATTTTCTCCATTTTTCATTAGCTTAAGCAGCACCAACAGTTGCAGAACAACTAGGCAGCAACTCAGACCCAAACACAGACAAAAATTGCTCTGGGGATTTATGTTTAAGCTTGTCATCAAAGCCTTTTATACATGAATGAGAGTACTGGAATCAAAACTCACCACAAGAGAAAATTATTTGAAATTAGAAAAAGCAAACAAACAAACAAACCATCCCAAGCAGTAGAGGAACATGTTACAGCCTTCCAAGCAACACAATGCAATGTCCAGTCTGTCTCAGCCAGACCAAACTTTTACAAAAGCAGTAGAGAAGAGACAGCATAAAACAATCCTGTATTTGTAGAGTTACGGGCTGGATGGCATAAAAGAACTATTCATCTCCAAGTGCTGCAATTCATTTAGATGGAAGAACTCCCTCAAGTCACATTCAGAGACAGTTACAAGCATGGTGTGGAATTATCTGTCATTAGACACTGGGCTGCTGCACAAAAACTGATTTGCAAGCTGCCCTTGAGAAAAGGCTCTGCTGAGCTCTGAACACATCTTCGGGGAAAAAGGAGGAGGAAGAGAGTTTAAGAGCTGGAAAGGCTACACATCACTCCATTAAATAAAAATGGCACCCATCATCCATCATCTCTCCCTAGAATACAGAAGATCATTCAAGTTCAGGATTATAAACAGATTACATACATCTGAGTATCTGAACAGCTCTGGAAGGTTTATCCCTTCGGTATGCAGAACGAGTTCCTTCTCTCCTTGCTTATTGGTACTTTCATTCAACAAACATCTTGTGATTCCCTTCACTTCGTGAATGACTGTGCTTCGTGCCAGAGAGGCAAGCAGGGAAGAGATGTCAAAGTACACCTTCATCAATGGAAGCGTCAATGAAACCTAAGAGGGAAGAAGAAAAAAAAAAAAAAAAAAAAAAAACAATGTAGTGTTGCTCCATAAGGAAGCTTGGAACATTGGGCTCATAACCAGCCTACTTTTTAGACAAAAAGGAGACAACTTGAATTACCCTAGTTGTGTGTTTAGCAATATAAACACCTGACTAGAACTACAGCTGAATGAGGCTAATAAGAACACCATATCCCAGGACCATTCATCCACATTGCTTTCAAGATCTCTGAACTTAAAATGATTGCTGGTTTTTGAGTGGCTTTTTGGAGGGGTGGGATATGTGTTTTTTGTAGGTTTTGTTTGTTTGTTAAGATGTTTACACTTTTGCAACAATCCAGCCACAACTTTTACTCATCAAGAGCCACACAGTGGTGCATCATATACTTAAAGATTAAAACCACAATAAACCTGTCAAAAACTTGTTTTTAAAAAAAGTTTCATCAGGGATTCTGCAAGTTAGAAGTTACTAAAAATTCTATCAAGAAGTACATTGGTACTGCCACTTTTCTGTATTAATGTAACATTGCTGAGACAAAACAGCAGCACTCCACTGAAAAGATCCAGTTGTTACGGGAGCAACGTGCAACCACTGCGCAACCGCACACAGATGTTTCCAGGCACCACCATCTTACCTCACACCAAAGTTCATTTTCGGTGTCAAATGTATAACTCTGTATTGATGGGTGGCTGTCCAGAACAGCATTCACTCGCACCTCTGCTGACTGAAGTAAACGATCTTTCTGTTTTTTCGTCTGAGACATAAAGGAAAGATGTTGAGAATCATCACCATCTGCTCCATTCTGATCTTCTTCAGCACCAGGAGTTCCTTCTTCTTTTTCCAATTCAGCCTCTTCATCTTCTAGATTCTCATCAATGTTTTCTTCCCCATTCTCTTCTTCACTTTCATAATCAACCTACAAAGAAATAATGTTGTGTTTATCTGAGCCAGAACACATACAGAAACATAGCACACCATGAACAGTTTTATTCATGAATATTCTTGACAGCGAAGTTGCAAGTATCTCACCTATGACACAATGAAAATGCAATTTTGTTGTAAAGAAAATAATAGAATAGATTCAGTTCAGTCTCTATTTCTTTACAATCTTGCTATTATTCTTCATACAGGGCAGGATGCTACAGGTTATTTGGACTGTAGCAGAATTTAGTTTTCTCCACCTGAAAAAGGCTCTTCCCATAATCCAACTCTGTTGATGGGATTCCCTCAGGATTTTCAATTACTCTACCCTCTTGCTGACATTAGAGCAACCCATCTTTTAAGCAATAATTATCAAGTAGTGAACACTGAGAAACACGCAGAGACAGGGAGAATATTTATTAAGAACCACAATAAAGTTTTAAAAACAATTAATGGCCTGAAATTAGCAAGAGGTGAAGTTAAGGTGAACTACCGCACGGAGAACCTGATTGCCAGATACATGTACTTGGCCTTCAGAAAATGCAGATCTCTTCCATCTCTAACTTGCGTGGTTCTGTATCACCACATCTTCTGCTATACTTTTTGCCCCCATCCAAATCAACACTGATCACTGCAGAGCAGAGACTGTCCTATCCCTGTGGGGTTTGTTTTTTCTCAGCATTTTATTTCAATGGAAGCTTCCCTTCACAACTCGAACCAAGGCAGAGGAAATTGGGAATTCATGGCCAGTGCTGACCACCTATAAAATCATTACCTCTTCCTCCTGGTTCCTTCTCCGTTTTGCTTCTGTAGCATCACCATCCCCTTCATCAGCTTCTGCATCAACAATGTTCTCTTCTTCCTCTCCTGCAGCTTCCTGATTATTCTGTGTCTAGAAATCCATGACAGACCAGATAATCAGGCTGATTCTGCTAGGAAGCATCAACTGCTTTGAAAGGCTTTAGCCAAACATTTGGAATTTGACAATCCCTTGGTCAATGGTCTACCTTTAAGGACAAGTCAACTTCTGTAAGATCACTACTATAAAGAGATGATGAACTTACAACTCAGGATAACTTTAACATTAAACAAGATGAACATCTACAAGACAGAGAAGCTATGCTGCAGAAGGAAGCAAAGCTGAGCTACATGAGCATGCGGGCTAAACCCAAACAAGATGTGACCAGCACGTGGCTGTAATGGGAAGCTATAGATTGTGAGGCTATAATAGCACAGGAACATATACAAAATTATGGATGCTGTTAATATGTTTTAAAAGGCTTTGCTTAACCATTCAAAAGTAATCATTTATGATAAAGTAGAACTTACATCTTGCTTAATGCTGACCTTTTATCTGATTGAAAGAATAAAAAACTCAGAAAGCCCCAGAACCAGTTTGAGCCAGAAAAAGAAGACAAATAACCACCAGCTTAAACCACAGCCCCAGAAACAGGAAAAAAAAGAACCTGCCTAGAGGCAAGAAAAGGACCCAACAAGAAATAAGAAGACCCCAGACCCGAATATCACTATTGGACTGGACTGCCACATGAGGGGCAGGAACTTAAATTGTAAGGGCATCATTAATTGCCTGGCAATTTTGATACTTGGGGTCCCTCTCCAGAAGCACCCAGCTCGAGCTGTCTAAATTTGTGCACCACAGATAGAATAAATCCTGCTTTTGTTTTGACAGCCTTGATTAGTTACAGAGAAGGGGAGCCTGGGGAGAAAATTTCATTAACAGCCATCACCCTCCTTATATGACAGTCCTTGTTGGGAGAGGGGTGGCAGAAGGTACATGCAAAAGCCTTTCAATGAAAAAAGGATCTTCCGCAAAGTTTTGACAACCACTGCTACAGCAGGACATTGATCTGGGGGCAAACAGAGAGTAATATAATTTTATATCACTGAAGCTAAAGTAAGAAGGCATTTTCAGAGTACAATCTTAAATAAATTAGGATTTAATACACAATAGCTTTAATTTCCTTGTTAATTTTATGAGATTGCAAAGACAAGTTTATGCATAAAGAAAATATTTAAGAAGTAATTTAGTATTCACACATTTCCTGTTCATATTGAAACGTGCTATGCTTCTCCAAATCCTGATTCTCGGAACCAGGTAAAGGAAGTGAAGCATTTTCAAGTAATATTTTTCTTTACCTTGTCTTGGTCACCATCTAAATCTTTCCGAGTTGCCTTCCGGGTGCTGACTTCAGTAAAAGATGCCATCTTTGCATTCTTCCTTTTAATTGCTTCCAGAAAAATTTTAAAGAACCTGAAAGAAGCACCAACCCAGAATGTCAAAGCTCAGCAGTACTGCCGTCAATTTCAAATTGTCAGAAAATCTTTTTATTTTGTTTAAGAAGCCCATCAAATCATGACAGGACATATTCTCTGGTGGATGCAAAAGTACTTCTAGGATAAGGCAAATAATTTTTCATACTGTTCCTTTCCCATCCCTTTAGCAATCAAAAGGTTGGTATCACCTCTCTTACAATCACAGATGTAGCCATGCATCCCAAGCTTAAAATTATAAGCTCATCTGGACATAAAATCTGCATATCAAACTCGCCTTCAGAAGAGATGGCTTACCACTGGACTTTTTTTCTTTTTTAAACCAACAAGCACACGCAAAATTGTTAAACAAAGTAAGCCAGCTTGAACACATGTGGCCTGAAGGAGGAAGAAACCAATGAAGTCTTTTTGCAAAATAAAAACAGCTTTCAATAGACCCTTTTCATTAAATGTTCTACTTTTAACTACATAAATTTGGCCAGACATGGGAAAGGATGCAGGGAAAAAAAACAAAGAGGAAAAAAAAAGCCAGTCTTTTCTGATTTATTTTAAAAACAATTTAAGGTTCAGTTCTGTTCAATGAGAGTACCAAAGGATACCGAAAGTATTCAAACATTTTTGCTGCTAATAAATGCTTAAGCACCCAAAGATAAGGAATGAGATGTTGCTTATACAGCTCTTCTCCTAGTATATCAGAGATGTGAAAGATCTGCCTTGATACATCTCTGCACTGTTATCACACCACAGATCCACAGTTTTATTCAAGACAGAAAAAGCAGCTGCGTAGATGCTTCTGCAAGCACATCTGCAGGAAGCTATTACTCTGACAGCCACAGCAGCAGTAATAAACAACATGCAGTCAGCCTTAGAGCCCATGGAAAGGCAAAGAGGAAATATTAAAGTATCTGAAAGCAAACTTACCTTGTTTCCATGAAGTGCAAGATCTCCCTGGGCTTCACACACTTCTCCTCTCGGTAATATTCATGGGGCAAGAAATGGAATTTGATTCTGTAGAGGCGATGTTTGTTCTGCTTGCACTTCACACGCAGGGATTCCTCTATCTCAACTTTCTGCAAGACCT
>NW_010133551.1:0-22653 GCF_000699245.1 Pterocles gutturalis | reverse complement strand
CAGGAATGTTACTCCTTTGACAGAGAGACTTCATTTACTTCCTGCAATTTCAGTATATCGAGTCTCCAAAGAGCCACATGTTCCGCTTCTATTGAGCACAGCCACTTATATGAGATTAGGAAGGGGTGGGGGACAAACAGAAAGGTCTCTACTATGCCAGTCACAGCCAGGTTAGCTTGTCTTGTAACAACAAAACAAAACTCCTCCAATTCTAGAGACTGAGAAAATGAGCTTGAGGAAAAAAAAACAAACAAGGCTTTGGCAGCAACAATTATTCCTTCCTGCCATTATACTACTGCTATGTATGAACTATTACCCTCCCCCTTTATGTTCTACAGCAAGTTTCTAGCCTGTGTCAAACTCAATTTAACCTGTAGAGCATTGTCTCATACAGCCACAGTAGCTGTAATTCCTTTCGATGCTCCACTTCCCAGCAGACATTACAGGTTCAGTATGCAAGAGGTGAAAAGAAAGGACCCTTTCATCTTGCACCCACATATAAGCCTTCAAAAATGGAAACTGCTACAAAGCCAGACTAACTGATGAGCTCAAATAGGAAATTTTGTTTTGCAGGCTCTCAAAGGATACACTGAAGAGGAGGCTCACCTCAGCTAAACACACTCTTGTGAGCTGTTTCTTAAGCTGTTTCACCTTCTTGAGAGCTTTCTTGGTATTGAATACAGGAACACTCATTGTTGGTGTTTTAATATTTGCACTGGCCACCATCAGTATTTCCCGTAACCTTTAAATAAAGAATGATCTTTCAAATTAAGTGATAAATGCACTATGCAATCAGATATTTAGTTCATTTAATTAGCCAGCATGCAGCAACTGCCAGTTCCTCCAAAGCCATAGGCATCAAGAGCTGTGGTTACCGTTGCAGTGCTGCTTTTCACTTTGCTGGTTCCTCAGCAGGCACAGCACAACAGTAGCTCTGCTGCCTCAATTAGATTATCACCCCAATTACAGAACGAGACTAGAGATGATAATAAATTATTCCAAGCACTAACGAAGCCTGTTTCCTACAGATACATAATGTATGCTCCTCCTACTTTCTCCCTCCCTTCCTGGCTTCTCTGAAGTACACAAGCATCTCCCACCTAAAAGGCATCAGACCCACGCCCAGGGCCAGGGTCAGCACCCATGTCACTCAGAACAAGCTGCTGACTGGCTGGTAAACACACGTGTGATGCTGAAGTCACTGTCACGATACAGATGAGTCAGTGGAAACCTGGCTGCCATAAACCAGGTCTATCTCTACATAGGTGATAACAGTATTAAACATGCCAGATTTCACAGTTGCAGTGAAATTCTGTGTGAAAGAAACAGGTTTAAAAGTTAACAGGAGGACAAAGAGGCTGGCAGAAGGCAAACACACAAAGCACCACTTCTTCAGGCTCATACTGTACTGAATACTGTACTCCACAGAGATTTTACGTCTCAAAAATTAACCAAAACAACCATAAAACTGTAAAACATTAAAACAGTTCTAAACAGGCACAATTTACAATTAAACAGAAAGATCATTTGCCCTCAAGATTACACATATACCTGCCAGTGAGATTGAGCACTACTATGTAAGTGCCAAAAATGGCAAAGGACTCATTGAGAACAGTTTTCTCACCTTGGAATACCCAACGTGACATTCATTTCACCTCTGCCAGCAAAGTGGAAGGTGTTCAGAGTCATCTGTGTGGAAGGTTCCCCAATACTCTGAGCTGCAAGAAGACCCACAGCTTCTCCTGGGTCACAAAGAGATCGCTGCCATTTTAAGTACAACAAATCCTTTAATCTGAAGACAGGAAATAAGAGATTTAGCTCAATGTAGTACAAAATAAAGAGCTTAGAAGAGACTCCAGTGTGGCTCCGTTCAATGAAGTTACCTCTTTCAGCCAATTGCTCCTGTTAGCTTATGGATAAACACACTCCGGAAACCATAAAATTGTCTATCCCAATCTGCTCTGACAAACACAGCTCATTAACACAGAACTGGGGCCTTGGCCAAAGCATATTTTAGTTCTGCTGCTAATTCCCAGAATGTCAAAAGAGAGTCCGTTTACTCTTACTTCCTCATCTTAACTGCCTCACTAACTCCAAGGTGTGGCAAGAGCATATTTTAACTGTTACTGTAAAGTATTATTTTCTATGTAGGGGAACAGCAATACACCACGGCTATTCCACAAAGTCTTTGCCAAAGCCCTAAGCAGCATGAAAAATTCAAGTTTGGAAGAAACGGATAACCAGGGCCTCTCCACTACACACTAAGCAGAGTTTTCAGGAACTGTTCTGAAACCCACTACTTTGTTTCACAAAGGTCACAACAAAACACATGAGTTGATAAAGACTTTTCATCTTTAGCAATATCAGTCCAAAAATAGATATTCATTTTTAGAATAAATGTTCTGTTTTTAGAATAGAGTATTTTTAGAAGTTACTACCTATCAGAAGAAAGTGTTGGGTGTATATAACTTCGTCTGTTCTCAGATTCCCATTTGTTGATATAATCTTTGACTCCATTTTCAAACGTTTCTGAAACAGACGCAAAATAAGTATCTGGACGCCAAACACCAAGGCTTGGGTCAGGACACTTATTTGTCTTCTTCAGATACTTTCTTCGTTTCTTCTCATCTAGTTCATACCACATCTTCAATAACTGAAAACAAGAGGGGATTTTTAAGCAGGCTAGCTTATCCACGGTACGACCACAACTAAATAACACATCAATCGAGAAACAGAGAAGGGGGAAAAGATTACCTGCGTAAAACTTAAGGGTGTATGTAACACATAACAAACCAATTCAGCTACCAATACAGCATTCTCCGTTTTCTGATACTTACACTTTTGATCCCAAATGATTTCAAGGTTCTTTATAAGCTTGAAATAGTCAAGTTTTCTATCCATAGTGACTACTCCAAAAAACCACTGAAATACAGCCCTCCAAGAATGATGTTAACTTGGGAGTGAACCCCTTCAACATTCTTAAATCTTTACTTCTAGTTGACTACCACCTCGCCTGTCTAAAGCTGGCACGCCAAAGGAGCTTCTCTGATTTTCAGTTGTCAACATTCAAGCCCAATAGTCCAGTAGAGACCTTAAACGTAGCTTGCATCTTATTCATGCTAATCAGTTTTATTTCTTTTTCGGTTTGCTAGTCTTTCAAGTAACATTTCAAATGTTGCATTTAATAATGTAAGAAATTAATACCTACTTAAAAAAAAACCCCAACAATACAGAAGATCTTTTGCATGCCTTGCTGTTTTATGAAGGAGGAATTGGCTTGTAACATGGAAGTCTGTCCACTGAGCTTTATAATGTACTGAGACAAACATGTATCTATATCTACCTACATACCGTCTTCATTAGAAGCCATAACATATAGATTAGTGCCCTGATGTAAAAGAGGCTTAAGTAAGAGTAGTTTTTTGAAACTCATATAAGCACACTGGGAAACATTTGGGACACAAAAAGCCATTAAAAAAAAAAATCACTGAATTCTACAACTTTTTTAAAAGGCTTGCTCAACTCAACTGCTCCTGTGTTACCTGTAAAGTAACAGGATCTCTTCCATTTTTGATTTCTCCTCCTGGAATCTGTGCTTTCACACTAGCCATTTTCTTTTGGGAAAACAATAGAAAACCTCCTTCTCTTTGCACAGACTTTTGGTGCCTGGCTTGCCACTTTTTGATGGCTTTGAACTGCTGGTTAGCTTGGTGAGACTCCATCCTTGCTAAAGCTTCATCCAGATGGTTCGTCTTCTGGATTACCTATAAGGAAGTTATCTGTGTGATTATTCTCTCCCTGCTCACTGTAGCAGAAAAGGCAAAGCAAACTGAAAAGGTTATCTGCTGCCACTCAAATTGTTCAGCTGCTGTAAAACCATTTTCAAAATTTGTTTTCAACCCAGCTGAGTTTAAGCTCCTTGTATCTTTATGTGAGTAGTACCATTCTCTAATAACCAGCAATGATACTGGCAAAAGGAAGTTATCAAACTTGAGAGACTGAACAGTAAAGTTATCTGCATTGAATCCAGCTGAACAGTTAAAACACAAAAAGGAGAGCGCTTGGTGCTCTTTTGAAATTGAGACTGGTTAAATCATGACACAGACTTAAGATTCACTTCCATCTTTTGAATATAATGGCAAAAAAAAAATATATACACTAGTCTGAGAGTGACTGAGAGAAACAACTATGCCACTGGATCCCAAACAGGTATGTCAGACATCACCTGTGCATTTCAGCCTCCCTCTTCATCCCATATAAATACTTCAGATTTAGGTGTTCTACCTCATAGTTCTCTGCAATGAAAGGAAACTGCTGGGGTTGTAAGAACTGAGTTTTAGGGATATCCAGCCCATCTTCTCCATACAGAAACTGCACCACACTGCCATCACTATCTCGTACGGTCAGGTCATACTGAACCACCAGACCTTCCAAATGTTTTATGATACACCTGTTCCAAAGAAAAAGAATACAATGCTGTTAAGAGTCTACAAAGCAACTAGGATGATATGAGCCTAATATGAAAAATACTGTTTTCATTAATATCTTAAGCGCACTTAAGGGCTTATCAGGAATTCTGGAGGCCACAAATCATACAGGCATGACACACAGATGAAATGTCTAATGATACTGCAGTTTCCTTTGACTGAAGTGACTTAAAATGAAATAGCAAATTACTCTCTATTTCTGCTGTCAGTCTTAAACAGCTGTCTGAAAGAAGGGGGCATCCCTCTGTTAGAACCCCTCACTACACTCTGAAACAATTAAAATGTTCCATCTTCTATATACTGGAGGTGTTGCTGGACTAGACGAGGGCCACGCAATGTGGCAAAGAAAAGCTAGACTTGCCTGGATATTGTACATCTTTACTTGTACCAGGAAACAGATTTCTCCAAAAGGAAAAGAAGAAAAAGTTGCGGCTGCTATGTACCAGAGATAAGTTGAAGATTATAAAGCTCCACTTGATCCAGTACTCTCAAAAGTTGGCCTTAGAACAAACATTCAATACTCAGACAGCAATCATTTTTTCTAAAAAGCAAGTCCACTGAAGTTAACCTAAGCAATACAGGCACTTCTTCCAGTCTATGGCACTTTATTAAAAAAAAAAAGGGTTCGTTAAAGGCTGAAATTCTAAAACAATCCTCCTACCTTTGTAGGTACCCAGAACGGCTGGTTTTGACAGCTGTATCCACGAGACCTTCCCTGCCAGCCATGCAGTGAAAGAAGAATTCCTAAACATAAGCACAATCTCATCAGCATTCTGCTGAGAAGTACACCAAGAATGGCAATTTATGTCCCAAACTCCACTTATCTGTATTAAAATACCAAGATCTATAGGAACTTCAGTGTAAGCACAAGCAGTATTCAACTTACAGAAGGTTTGATCCCAGTGAGAAATCTGCCAGTCACAAATCCTCCTGAGCTAGGGGAAAAATCGTAAGGCTGGAAACATGGCAGTGATTTGCCAGACGCCATCAATGGGGGTCTTCGACCTTCTAACTCAATCTGGCCCAGCAAACAAGAAATCTAAATGTGGACAGGAAAAAAGAGAAACATCATTTTTCCATCTAACTTCTTCCTTACACAAGTCCAACTTTTTTTCTTGAAAAACACAGTAAAAAAATTAAAATCTTCAGTAAATGTTCCTTAACTAAATGTTGATGTGTTCATTAAATGTTCCTGCTACTAACGGGCAGAAAAGGCATGTAGATCTCATCCAGTCTTCTTAAGTTATTCCAGCCCCCTAACTCATCCTCAACATTACCATTCTCATCCTGTATGTTTGTTTTAACACAAATAGGTATGAAACTAAAATACCAAATACTTTTAGGCCGCTACATTACCCTCACCACCCCTCTGAAGTGCACTAAAACCAGAACAAAAACCCCAAAACAAAACTCCCTCTCTCTTGAGCTTTGGTCATTCTTCCTTATCAGAGATAGAATTTTAGATGGCCTTTTTATATAGCATTTATTACTTGGTGGCTGTGTTGCAGAAGGCAAAATGAAAAAGCATCCTTGCCATCTCTACCAAAATCCAAGTAAGATTTAGTTGTTCCTGTTCAGTAGAGGAAGAAAACAGAGGGGTCAGTCTCCAACAAAGGCCAGGAAAAGTTATTTTTCCTACAGGAGGTTTATTTGTAAAATCTGCAGCATCCCTTCTAAAAAGGAGGTCTGCTGTTTCTATAAATCCTAATGTACTGAGAACTGATTAAAAAAAAAATAGAAGGTTACAATAAACCTTGACTCTCCTCCATCACCCACTGAGACCTTTATTACAAATTTTTCCATACCAAAGGCCTCCATTCCCAAAGCCCAGAATAAAAATTTTGCTTTGGTATTAGATATGCACACAAGAGCTTCTCAACAGTTTACATTCTGGGACAAATCACATCAACACAGGTAGCTGCTAAGTATCCTAGCTGTTATTACCTGCATCGTATTCACAGTGGATCCTTTGGCTCCTGACTGTACCATCAACTGCAAATTGTTCTCTGGAAAGCTTCTGTGGAGACCGAAGGGCATACAAACCTAGAAAGTTGTGATGGGATGAAAGGAACAAAACCAAAACCATTACTAATCAAATAATAAACCAAAGCAATTCCTGTTGAAGGCTTTAAAAATTGAAACCGTGACTAACCACAAACATTCCTATTTATAATTTTAAAAGCATCTTGAATATTAAGCTGTTTTCTCACTCAGGGAGGACAAGGTGCACTGGCAAAGCAGTATGCGAAGCTTCATGCTGGGCACAAATGGAAAGTTCTAGCCTCCAGAACAGTCAGGCAGCCCCCATCAACATTAAATTAACTGAATAAGAAAGTCCAAACAAGATTAGTACACACAGATGGCTCAATGCCAACCTTGTTAACTTCATTGTTGTAACTGTTTACTTCCTCCTTGAATTTCAGATCAACCATGTTAAAATCCCTCTGGTCTTTGCAGAGATGGGCATCCTGCCACTTCCCTTGGACCTCCTCACATGATGCTGTTTCTGGCAAATTAAGAGCAGCTCTGACAGCCTGAAAGTAAAACATGGGGGTTTTTAGGTGCTAAGCAGACATGATTAAACAGGGCAGGATTTCAAAAAATTTTAATTATGGGTGGGGAAAAAAATTCTGCAAGGCACTTACTTCGATACCACACTGGCTTGACTTTTCAATGATTTTTCGTCTTTTGCGGTCTGCTTCAGGTTTAACCAAAATATCTTCAATCCCTGTTAAAGAAGAGAGACAGACCACATAATGATCTAAACTGAAAAAGAATTGAAGAAGGAGCCACACTTGGTGTCAGGGGTTTTGAGAGCAAAGAGCTGGAAAAGAAAGTCACAATTAAAGATATAATAATTGTTAAAATCAAGACAACTGCAGTTTGACAAAAAAAAATTCTGAGTGGCTTTTTGAGCAAGAAGGCAGAGGCTGTCAAAAAAAAACATGCAACATCAGCTAAGCTAAGCAGTAAGAATGCAAAATCAACTCCTTAAGAAGTCTTAACTTCAACAGTGTCTGTAAAATCTTAATTGCTGCACTTCCACAAACAAACGTGTTACAGGCCAGCCACATCAACCTTTTTTCTCTTCCGTCCACTCCAGAGTTCGTATTAGCTGAACTTGTCAGAATATGTAATTTCCTAGTGTTTTTAAAAAGTTAAACTAAAAATAAGATGCTTGTGATGACAGGACCAGGAGAACAGCAGTTTAGAACAAATCGAAGGCTGGAACCCTAACTCCTGTAAGCTATTTGTACAGAGTCCTGTGAAAGTCACTAAAATGGTCAATAAAATGGCTCGAGCACGAGATGGATGAGGACAGGCAGAAAGATTTTGTTCTTTTGAGATACAAGGAAACAAAATTTTCTTCAAGAGGAAAAAAGTTTTGATAACGTACATGATCAAATGCTGGCACAGAGACCCAGAGGGATTGTACAATCCCCATCCCTGGAGATACTGACTGGATACCACCCTGCACAAGCTCAAGATCACCTCCAGAGGTTCCTCCCAAGCTACAGGTACAACAGGAACAAAATTTCAACACAAGACATTTAGGCTGTGTACACTTTGACTAGGCAGGACAGAAGAGAGAAAGTGATGGACATACTCAAGATTATACTTTCTCTTTATACTTAGAAGGCAAGCTATGCACCAATCAGAAAAAAAGAAAAGTTGGCAAACAGCTATCCCACTCAAGGCCAGTCTTGTGAAACTTTATTTACAGAACTCTTAGCATATACTATGCCCAAATATGTCTGTTTTATACCTCAGGAGGTGCTGCACTAAGCACTAGTGAATTAGTCGTTGTCTTACTCACCCATTGTAAATCCCCTGTAGAGCTGTAGATAAGCCGTAAAGAGGCGTCCCAGACACGTTAGCACTTTCCCACTAGTTTCACCCCCATAGATCTCATAGCAACAGTGGACCAGGCCATAGGCAGAGCTGCCAAAGTGAGCTTTGTCCAAGACTCCACACAGTAACTCCCCATTTCTAATAATAACCTGAAAAATAAAACACAGCTATTCAGGAAAACAGAAATCTCAATCTGTATTTTTACACCTATGAAGTCAGACAATGACGACACATGGCCTAACAAAACCAGACAGAATCTGTATCAGTCAGGATCAGAACAGAGCTTTTCCTGACCCCCAGGCCTACCCTCTAATCACCACCTTCTGGCAGTAACTGTTGCTAAATATCTGGTTTTAACTTTGTCATCCCCCTGCTTCCCTTCCCATTCCTCTACTCTATACACAGTTTTATTACAATACAGCCCAGACTCCAGAGTTGATGCCCCAGCATACCTGAGATTCACACATTGAATCAAGATTTAGACATCTGTTTGCAGGTCCCTTTACCCAGGCTCTTCCACCAATCTTAGCCTTCCCAGTCAAATTCAGTGGGACCTGGTTTTCTGGAGTGATGTTTATTAACAATGTAGAAACAACCTATAAAGAAGCAGGAAGAGTGGCAGGAACTATTTATTTCCTATATTCCCCTCTCAATGTAAAGCATTTGGCATGGAGGAGAAAAGCAACATTCTATATGTATATTTTCCACAGACAGCAAAGCTTTAAAAGCTCAGAAATCTGAACTTTACAAGACAGGAATATACTTTTGCTACTCTACCCTTTGAAAGATCAATGAGCTTTCATAATTCTTCCGAAACATATGGCACCAAAGATTTTTTCCAATAATTAGATATATTCCTACATATATTAAAAAAAAAAAAAAAAAAGAGAGAGAGTTGTCTGTTGGGTTTTACAGGAAAAACTGGAAGAGAATTTCCCCTACTCTGCTATGAGACATAATACTTGGATTGAATGTTAAACTCTCTTAAATAATAGAAAATGGAGCATTCACTTAGGCTTCCCAGATACTACATGAACCTAATGATGATCGGAACCAAGAAGTCAAATACTAGAATATTTACCAACCACCTTTAAGTTCAGAGATTTAAAAGCACTGACTGACTTAATTTACTATGATCAACAAATTCTTTCTCTGCTCCCATGCTTGCAAACTGCAGCATTACACTTCTATCTGCAGCACTGTTCAGAGCAGCAAGCAGGAGTGCTATTCTAACACCGTAATTTTAAATGAAAGATAACTCTCATAGCTCCAATAACACACACCACGATCTATGTCGTGTTGATTAGATTATGGGATCTGGCTTTTCAGCAACCCTCAGCAGCACTAGTTTTAACATTAGCATTCTGCTTACTTTGGAACCACCAGCATCCTTTAGCCCAGTGAACTATAAACTACCTGCTTTCCTGTCCATAATCGCTGTGGTTTCATAATGGCAGGAGGGAGGATTTTAATTCTTCCTTTTTTGTCTGTTAGCCCTCGGTAAACAAGCTCCATATATTGCTCTCTGGTGAAAAAACAGCCTCGGATTGTCATGCTGACTCCAGAAATCATGTGATCCTGGATCAAGCCAGGAAGTGGCTTCCCATCCTAAAGAGATAACAAGAAAAAGGGTCGGGCAGGTAATAAGTCATATGCTAGCAGCTCCTAAAATTATTCCAGCTGGATAAAAGCACCGACATAATCTGTGAAGAACTCTTCATGACAGCACAACTCTCTGCTAAATCCTGGACACTGACATTAAAAAAATAAAATTGCTTGGATGTGATGCACTTTCTTCAGAAGAGATCAGCTGAGTCTGAGGAGATGAGAAGCAAGTAACAACACCTCAACAACAAGAATCTGTTGAAGGAAAGAACAAGACTAGCAACAAGTGGAGACAGAAAATGAACTGGGAATAAATGAAAAATAAATAAGTAAATATAATTTTTTTAAAAAATCAAACAACATGAAGGAATAAAGTTATCTGACAGTTTTACTTACTTTTGGAACCAGATACTGTTCATCAGTAAAGGCTAAGGTGTAGGCCTCTGCTCTGCCCAGCTCACTCTGTGGAAAATGGGCATTCATTTCATCACCGTCAAAATCAGCATTGTAAGCCTTGCAGTTGGCATAATGAAGCCTCAGCACCTTTTCTCCAGGCAGGATTCGGGCCCGGTGAGCTTGGATAGAGGGTCTATGAAGAGTGGGCTGGCGGTTCAGTAAAAGGACATCTCCATTTTTAATATGTCGACATACCTGCAAGGGAATTTTCATTACTGCCTGTAAGGCATTTCCACGCACGCCTCTGAAAGACCGCATCTTAAAATATACACACAGCCAAAACATATCATTTCTAGAATTAATGCTCTATACAAAGCTTTGTAAGAGAATCAAGACTGCTTGCCCCTGAACCCCCTCTACTCTCCACCAAACTGCACTCTAAGGTTGCATATGCTCCATGAACTCCCACAAACCGTAGTCATCACACCAAGTTAACAGCGTGCAAGCCATGCCCTACCAACCCCTCCTCCTACTTGGCTATATACGGATCAAAGACTGAAAAAGAAAGGAAACTATGCCATTTGTAAATGAGAAAAACCATTTACCCAAAGGCTGCTGGGCTGAATTGATAATCTCTGTCACCATAAATCCATCACTGGACATCCCAGAATAATGTAATATGACCCAGTAGCTGAAGCAGAGGCCAGGCACCTCTGAGTTATAATTTCAGGTTTGAGTACAACACAATGTATTCTGCTCTAGAACACAGTCTCATTTTAATTTCTCTGTCAGTAACACTCATGCTATAATACATACACTTAAGAGATTATCAACAGGAGTATGATAAGCTACGTTCGTAGTCTAAATACTGTAAAATTTACCTCTGTGACAGTTCTGTGCTGTACCTGCTCTACAAGCATATTGAATTTCAGTCTTCAGAACTACCACCAAAAAACTGCTCCAGATACAGAAAAAGGAGAGGAAAAAATTTGGCTGAGAAGGTCAAGGAAGGCAGGGGGATATAAAAGTATAAAATGAAAGCAGTATTTTATCTTCCATACTGCTAAGACTTCCCAAAAATAGTCAGCTGTAAAAGACAGACTACTCCCCATTTTGGTGAAATGAATGCCACACACTATACATTAAGAGAAGAGAAAAATTCAGGATGTAAAAACGTTTTTTAGAATTTGAACAAGTATCAAGCTCTTCTTCCTACATCCCTCCCATCTTTTTCCTCAGGCACCTACTAAAAGATAACCCTGCCCTGAGAGTCTTTGTGAGCAGACCCACTGGAATCACTAACAAGGACAGTAGTGGTATTATTTAAAAAAAAAACAAAACCCAAACAACACCATAGGTGTAGGAGGGCTCTGACAAACCCTTGGTAGTACTCACAATCTTCAGTCCTGACTGGGGAGCACCTGACGAAGGAGTGAGGAGCTGCTTGGCTATGGCTTCCCTCTGGGTCAGGCTGCTCGCGCTCAACACTGTACGGGAGCCGTCTTCGTTAATGACCATGGAGGCCCCAGGGTGAACCTTTGGGCCATTGATGACAGCCTGCCTCAGCTCTTTGACGTTCCAGGGAGTGACTGGCTGAGGGTAGGTCAGTTTGGTAGCAAACACCTAGACAGGAGGGAAAATAGGAGAGAAATAACTAGTTGTTCAAACTAGTTGTTCAACCTTGGCTTAAACCAGTACTAAGTCACTGAAAAAACAGTGTCAAATGTTAACTCGTACAAAGTAAACATAAATTACTTTAAGCTCTTGGATGCATCTCCTCCTGAATCTACTGTCATGCCAAATAAATACATTTCTGTTTTAAAATCCTCTACCATAAGAATAGAAACAAGGTCCTTCTTTTGATTTTCTACTGCAGTAGAAAAGGCAAACTCAATCAGCAATTAAAAAAGAGAAAGCATGATTTTAGATTCTGCAAACAAACTGACAAATACAGAGAAAAAGCACATCAGGTCCATTGTTTGCAGATAGGGATGCAGAAAAGATGAAATAACAAAAAGCTCAAATTTAGACTTGGTGTTCTCTCTGTGCAGTTAAAAATCATTAAGGACGAATGAAGCTGGGGACGTTACGGTCTTTTCTTAAAGGCTACTCACAGCTGGCACAAGACACACTGTACAAAGACCGCAGGAGAAACAGGATCTACTTAAAGTTAGCACCAATTCATAATCCCAGGAAGCAAATACAGATTTTTTAATGTTTTTAATCCTCTTTCCCAGATGTGGTGTTAGTATAACTGTAAGAATTTCCTGCTCTTCAATGCTCCTTCTTTATTAACACACAGTGATAACATACAGCTATGACAGACTGAGGAGGAAAGAGTCCAGACAAGTCACAAAATCTCCACGTTTTAAACTACGTAGCTGAAAGTGTGACAGTGTGCTTCAGTCCCCAGCTGGACCAAAAAGGAAAATTCCTTTATTCTTACCATAGGAATGCCAATCTCATTGGTACCAATGTACATATCAGGGCAAATGACAGATCGAGCCGCAAAATCCACACGCTTTCCCATCATGTGCTTGCGGAACAGTCCTTCCTTTTTCTCCAATAGCTTTGAAAACAGAAGTTAAGTTAATGACTAAAATGTGAAACCATACAACATCAGACAGATTCTCTAGATATTACAGTGAGGAGTATTATGAAAATGCCTACAAATTAACGAAAAATATTCCACTTCTTTCTTATTCCATCAATTTCTCTTGTTTTAACTGTGACACACAAAATCCAGAATCTCTAAGATTCTGCCTGCTACGCACCTGACGAATACCAGGGTATTTTTCTGTCATTAGTTTGTCCATGTCACTATCAAATACAATGTTGACATGGCTCTGAAGACGAATCCAAGCGTTGTACAGCTTATCTGCAATGCTCTGTCCTGGAATCATTGTCAGGACAGAATGGTCCAGAGGTTCATCATTCTCTCCTGTCTCCTACAGAAACAGAAATTAGAAAATTGGACTTAACAAAAAATACCTTCTATTTACTAGGCTAAAATTATAGTATTAAATTGCAAATTAAACATTGGCCACTACTCTGTACCTCATTAAAGACACTAATTAAAAAAAAGCCAAAACACCAAATCCCAAAAACTATTAACAAGGTAGACTTTCAAATTATTACAGCCAAGTGCCTCAGACAGGTCTGCTGTCAACCTTTATAAACTGACTTGGATTGGAGATCTCCAAACACCACCTATACCAGTGGGATTTTAAAAGAAGATTGCTAATCAATCATCTGGTAAGTTACAGTCCTCTTTCCAAAATTAGATGTTACTGGTTAGTCAGTCTGTGCTACAAATCACTGTGCGACCAGAAAGTCCTATTGTTAGGTTATAATGTAAATTCAAGAGGTTTCATCACTTACACCACTCTGTTTTTACAGTCTAGAAGTCAGTATACCAGTCACATCCAAAATGCATTAACCTGTCACATCAAACATTTTATGAACATATCTCCACCTACCGGCTAAATTCAGAGTAACTAAAAATGTTCAAAACGTTTTACACTTAATACGTAAATCAAGCTCAGCTGAAACTAAATCCAGTATCAAAGAACCCTCAATAATTCAGTAACAAATATGAAAAGAGGCATGGTGACATACATTATTATTTACTACTATACGACCATGTGAACTGTTAGTAGTAAACAAGTATTATTACTAATTAACATTATTTGTGATGTGTTTTTTTTTCTATTTACACATCAATGTAGATTTAGATATCAGGAAGACATTTTTCACTGTGAGGGTGGTGAGGTAGTGGCCCAGGTTGTCCAGAGAAGCTGTGGATGCCCCATCCCTGGAGGGGTTCAAGGCCAGGCTGGATGAGGCTTTGAGCAACCTGGGCTAATGGGAGGTGTCCCTGCTCACGGCAGGGGGTTGGAACTAGATGATCTTTACGGTCCGTTCCAACCCAAACCATTCTAGGATTCTATTCTAACAACCACAATCACAATTGGCTCTTCTAGGCTTAGAAGATAAAGTGGCTTTTTTCCCCCTCATAATTTTTCATTCCACGAGACGCTGGAAAAGTTTTGTTATGAACTGTTTGTGCTGCACATGTTTCATTTTCTAGTAACAGGAGCCTGTTATATCTCACACACAGTAACCTAATACAAAAACCATGACTCAAGGAGTCTGCATAAAATGTTTTTCCCTTTGCACCAGGCAGGTGAGCGGAAAGAGGCACAAGCAAAAGAAAAAAAACTTCAGGAGAACATCTCCAATGACACATACTCCAACAGCCCAGGCAAAAACTGTTACTGGAACAGTTTAAACAGGAGCCTACCTGAACTTGACCCCCATATCCAAAAAGCAAAGAATAAGATAACCAGCAAATCTTACTGTTTGGATCTCTTCTGTAAGTTTTATTGGCTGACACTGTTCTTTCGCCATGAAAACCAAGAGCTTCCGTATCATTTTGGCATCTTTCATGACAGCCTGCAAGTTCACTGTCTGACCATTTGTAAACAGTCGGTCTCCAACACGATTTACAGGACGATATCTACAGCAGATCAAAATTACTTTAGAAGATTAAAGCCACCAAGAAGTAGCATGATAAACCTCAAACATTCTAAGCTATGACTCCAATGCACGAAAAATAATCTCTATAAACTAAAAGTGAGCATTTAAAAACTCACACATTATACTGGGACAGTCATAAAAGAGGAATGCTTCCTTAACAAGGAACTCTGCCAGTATTGTACAGTTATAACAGTCTACAATAATTTTAAACAGTAAAATACATTTTTTTCATAATTATTTCTTCAGTAATTTAAGAAAATAATTTGTAGTTATAATAAAACTTATCAGTTACTGCTGCGATTTAGGTTTTTTTTAAACACTCCACTGACATTTTGGCAGACCAGTGTCCATACTATAGGTGTTTCCACCTCCAACTCCTGCACAAAGTATGCACTAAACCCCAAGAATTCTACAAAAGTTTTTGGGGAGAAATTTTACCTTGAAGGCGGAACCACAAGTAGATCTAAAAAAAACATCTCTGGACTGAATCCTGAACTCTCATGGAGATCCACCCCAGGAAAGAGATAACGTAAAAAGAAACCTAAAAAGATACCATAGAAAAGATAAACTCAACACTGCTATTGTTTGGAAACCCAAATCCCCAGATGCTTTTGGTCAATCAAGCCAAAAGCATCTGCTAAGTTAAACATGAGCAAGCTTGTTTAAAATAAAAACATTTACGCATACTTTAGAAAGAATTGCCATTGTTCTTTTTCATCACATATGTGATTTTTTTAGAAACAACTCTGAACAGAAATAGAGAGTAGAGCAAAAGAAAAAAAAAAGCAAAACAGGAGGAAGAAACAGTTTCCAGCTATTCGCTGTGACTGATGCATGAAACTGGTTTGTTTTTTCCCCAGAAACTGCAGACAGATTCAGAGTACAGGGAACTCAAAAGAAGAGACTGCTAAATACGTGTTCAGTCTTTAACCAACGTAACTGGGGGGAATACTAGGTGCAGCACCATATGAACATCAGATTCTCTGTAAACAGCAATCATGATTTGTGGGGAGCCACAATCTGAGAATAGCTAATCAAACTATTCATTGAATCCAGCTGTCTGCATTCACTAGCTACCAGTCATCCTGCACAAAATCCATCTTGCAGCCAGAAGCCCTTAAGGCAAAAAGCAGAGATTTGACAAGGAGTTCACATGGGAACAATTGAAGACTTTGTCTGCTAAATGACACAGAAAACAAAGTAATGTTGCTCTTAACAACAATTACCTTCATTCTTCCACAGAGCTAGGATGTATTCCTTGGCAGTCATCGGTGTCAGGTATCCTCTCTTCCCTAACTGGCTTTCATCAATAGCTGAAAAATAAAAAAGAAAATAAAATATTTAAAAAAGAATCATGAGAGGTTACTTTGAAGGTTCTTTTTGTTTACAATGGTAAGTGCTTCCACCTCAGAGAAGGAACGGAAGTATATATAAAAATACTGGCTAACACCTACATTAAAATATCATTAACACATTTGCCTTGGGGATATTAACTGAAGAGCCTTCCCAGTGCGGAAAACATAAGCCATTTCTGTGGCTAATGGCTATCAGTATAAGCAACTGAAACAAAACTCAACTTTAACATCTAAAGTGTATGCTTTGTTTGATTAATGGGGAGCTGGACCCCTTCCTCAAATGATCTCATCCACTAACCAAAACACAAATCAAGAGTCAACCTGCATTGGGGCAACACAGAAGTGGGATTAAAGTATTACCAGCAAGGTCAAGGTTCCCACAAAACACCCAGGGGGATGAGAGAACAGTGACAGTCAGCAATCCATCTACACTGTAAGTTAGAGTCTGGGCTAGCTGTATTTCGGTGAGGAAGGAAAATATGTGGGTTTGCTACTGAAAAGCAGCAAGATCATTTTGTTAAAAAGACAGAGATTTCAGTCTCAATTTCCACTTCTCCTGGAGGCCAGCCCCTCATGTCCCAGGGAAGCCAGAATACACAGCTTGAGAAAAACAATTCTTCCATGACCTCAGCTTAAGTCTCCTGCTGTTCTTTCTGCTAAAGTCCAGAAATCCCAATTTTTCCACACTGAAACTTCAATTCCCCATTCCATAGAAAAGCTCTCCATCCCTTAAGCACCAATGTATCAAAGCTAAGGTTAAAACTACTCCCTCCAAGATTCAATACAGCAGCTGTGACATAGGCTATGCAGAATGTACATAACTGTATAGTCCAACCCATCTCAGAAGATCTACTACTTCATTGTAATGAAAACAATCAAATGGTGTTACAGCCTTGGTCTTTGAACACTGACAGGAGGAAGATGTTTCTTACTTGTACTTCAGCTGTGAATGTTAACAGAGAGTGTGAGAATATGGCTGCTTTTGAAGCTTTCCGTGGTAAGGCAAGGAAAGCCTAAATCTGGCAACTCACCGGACCTGCCAGAACAACTATCTTCTTCGCTAGCATAATAGAACACGCCCCCAGACTTTAGAGAGTCCTAAAGGAGCTCAAATAAAACACCCAAAGTAGTAGCTTACAATTTAATGGAGTGAAATCATACTTGTCACTCAGAAGTGGTAACACTGGGATACACAAACTTTCCTGCTTTTACTGAATGTGTTATAGAGAGGAGGGTAAAGCAGAGATCTGACCTTTCTGCTTTAAAACCCACCACTGACATTGTGCTCCTTCAGCCACAACTCCAGAGGCTTAATCTAGTATTTAAACCACAGACTAGCAGACGGAATAAGTTCTCTATATAAATCTTTTGTAAGGGTTAAATAACATGCACATAGATCTGCTTCAATTCTAGCTGGCTGCATTAAGGCCAAGGATACAACGAGAGGAAAAAAGTAAGTTTAAAGTGATTCAAATACTAGGTTAACTAAGCCTGGAAAGTGTCATCTACTTTCTTTTCTGTCTTATCCTCTTTAAGAGGGAACTCTTCCGTAAGAGTTAAGATTATCTGATTTTCTTTCTGAAGTAAGGTTGGTCATCTTCCCCCTAGCTATTTTTTTATCTAGACTTTCTGTTTTAAAAATCTAACAGAAAATCATCTACCCACCAAAAATGAAGCGTC
This sequence comes from Pterocles gutturalis, assembly GCF_000699245.1. NCBI lineage: Eukaryota > Metazoa > Chordata > Aves > Pterocliformes > Pteroclidae > Pterocles > Pterocles gutturalis. The sequence continues at coordinate 4,739 of NW_010133551.1, read as the reverse complement.
CCAAAACTACATTAGAGTTGACATAGATTATGCTTTTGTACTTCTTTGCCCTGTCATACACAGACACTCTAAGCTGCAAAAAATACATAACGCTCACAAATAAAGAAATTTAATGGACTCAGGTACCCCCCTATTGCTGAGCTTTACTTATTTAAACTTTTATACACGAATCATAAGCGCACATTCACTGTTAGGATTCTGTGCACCTTAAATACAGGAAAATAAGTGCCAACATATCTGAGTAAAGACAAATACTTTACCTGCTGGCTCCTCCAAAATGCCTTCCTCTCCTGCCTTATGGTACACTGTAGAAGGATAGGTTACCGTCAGCTTGCTGTTATGCTCTTTTCGCACTAGTGATCTCCTAGATCTTAAAGGGAAAAAAACAAAACAAAAACAAAAACCACCAAAAAAAAACAAAGCCAGGAAAGGCAGATAAAGGTTAATACAAGTGCTCACAATATTTAACTTTACACCATGTATTTAATTCCTCGTGTAGTTAAACTTACTTGCAGTTTGGGCATTTCTTTGAACTCATATGTGCTTTCCAGAACTGTGCTATCAGTTTATTTCTACACTCGCATACGTTTTTTACCTGGTAAGGAAAAAAAAAACCAACACCACAAAACCTTAAAAATAAATTAAAACATTTGATGTGAAGAATTTATTAAACACTACGTAAGTAGCTATCAACACGAACATTATTAGTATCAATGCACACACTTCCTTGCATTGATTTAACTCATGCCTTAATCTCTAGTTTTCTTCCATCATCCTCCCATATTTGCTGGAAACATATATCCCCCAATACTTGCCACTCTCCTTTTAAAATTGATTTCATAAATAGTTTTAATTTTTCAAGTCACTACTGAATTTTAAAGCTTTTCTCTAATGATGATTTAAGAAGGTCGAAGATTGATAAAATCACTTCTTGTGAATGCTCATGAATGTATGATTTACACATACACCATGCTTAAGGTTAGTTTTGAAGCAAGTGATTCAGGAATTAAACTTGGCTTACAAACAAATCTGCTCTAACATGTCAGACCTTTAAATATCTTCTTCACTAATATTTTCCTTTAACTAACAATGTACATTAAACTGCATTTAAATGGAAATGAGAATTCAATTACATAACTTCCTAAGAATTTCACTGTAAGTAATTCTGCAAATTTGCTGGATGCATGAGTTCTCAAAAAATGTTCTGCAGCTCAAAACAGCTGTAGCATCATAAAGCTAAGTATCAACATCTGTAGGTAATGTACTGACAGCAGCATCAGATTATTTTTATATGATGTTTACACCATCTAGACATTGCCCTACACAAGTGTATTTTCCAGAAACCTAATAATTATACTAAGAGGAAACAGACTCTTTTTAAACTTAATTTCAGACATTTCACACAGAAGGCCCTCTGAATACATCCTCAGAACTCCAGGACAAAATCTGGAGTCTACACAGACAGACTTTGTTCTGCACATCAATATTTTAAGATGACAAAACCTGAGATCTCAGGAGAAGCACTGATTGTACTTACATTTGAACACTGATCTGTTATTTGATGACTTTGCAATATTTCCTGAACATGGCGATTTAACTCTTCTTCAATTTCTGAACCTGTTGCATCTGCACATTGCTCTAAAAACTAAAAGAAACAGGATGAAAGAAATTAGGATAGCTCAAGAGTTACAGGACTATCAACTCAAGAAGGAAAGGAGAAATACACAGTACTTGCCCTGTTCAGAATGACTTCAAGATCATGGACAGCATGAAGCAACCCTTTCTCCAGAACCTTCAGCTGACTTAGCAGTAAGTGAACCACAGCTCGAGTACATGTCAGCATGTGACAATTTAAACAAGAACCTCGAATTAGAAGGTATAATTTCTGGAAAGAAAATGGAGAAAAAAAAGTTATCCTGGTAGATTTACAGCTTGCACAGTATGCAAGCAGATCAATTTGTTTCAACTTAAAGAAAGTGGTACTGTAATTGAGAAATTGTACTGAAAATAAAAATTCCTTTCAACCACACAAACTCATATGCAAAGCATGATCTGTAGACAAACTATCTGCAGGCCACCTATGTAACAGATACGGGAAAAGCCTGTCATATCTACAGCAACTCTGGGACCAAAGCTGCTGTACGGAGCACTGTGATTACACCTTCTAACAGCTTGTCCCATAAAGGACAATGGGGTACCCAAAACTCCACACTAGCAAAATGAAACGTTCTCATCACAAGTACTAACAGTGTCCCTCAAGATTCTTCATGCAACCATTCTCCTTAACCTTTGAGAAAATATCAGCTGTTTTTATTATTCAGCATAGCACTGCACACAACTCACTCCAGCTGTGCACAGCACCAGTGGCCTGAAGGCTAGGAATTACTGCTCCATGGTTTTATTCCTTGGTCAAATATTCTACTTCAAAGCTGGGACAAGACTAGAAGTGGGATGGACCTCATCTAACATCAATCATCTGCAAGTGAGGTTTTTAGTCTCAATTAACAGCCTACACTGTTAACAGTCAGCTGCTGTAAATGGGGAGAATGGCACCTCAGGAGGGAAAGTAACTCCAGCTCAGGCTCCTGTTACAGGCTAGATGAATCTTCCTCTGCAAATAGCACCACTCCTCAGACTCCAGAAAGAGTTAAAAAAGTTCAATCTGATTATGCACTGAACTTCCAGAAGAACAAAATAAGGCAAAGCCTCCCCTTATAGCCAGGAATCCTTTTATATTTGAAAGACGACCCTCTGAAAAAACACCCACATGAAGCACTTGGGAGAAATGTGCAGTCTGACCATCACCAGTAGCTTTCAGAATAAGCTTATAATAACTGCCCCGAAAGATGCACACCAAGTCAAATCTCTGCTCTACGTTAGGCATCCCACATCTCATGTTAATGCAACAGTTGTAAAGCAACAAGAAGCACGTGTCTTCCACATGCAAGAGATCTTCTTGACAGCTTTTTTTTTTAATTAAAAAGACTGATGAATTTCGATATAGCTTAGCATTTTTCAACTCTCTGCTCCCACCAAACTTAGAGTGCTATATTCTTCCATTTACTTGGCACACATATTATGACACTCTTCACATTACTGGAGAGGTTGTTTGGTTCTATCCACACTGATCCAGTTTTCTAGAATAAATAATTCTGGAATAACAGGACCTACAGGGTAGAATGTACAACACAGCTATTCAGAGAAAAAAAAAAAAAAAGAAAAAAAAAAAAAAAAAAAAGCCCTGAATGCCCAGGAAGGACTGGGAGATCCTAGGATAAAAGCAGGTAGTTGCTAATATAAGTTTGTAGTAGTCGTTTGAAGGAAACAACTAATAATTTTTACTGTGCCATCCATTTAATTAAGACCTGAGACCCTACAGTTGGTCATATAGCTTAGTGATCAACATTCCCCCTCTCTTGTTCTTCAATACTGAGTGGAATAATAGTTAAAAAGTGTAGATTTTGCAAAAGTTTAAGGAGACTATTTGTATTGAACTATCATGACACAACAAGCTTTTTCTACTACATTTGCTGTTATTACACTTAAACTTAGAGAGAAAACAGATCTCGGCATTTTTATTATTTTCAAGGACTACAAACTGTATGACAGCTTGAACACCATCACCCATTTCACCAGCAAGACAACAATTACGCATACATACATCAAAAAACAGAGGATTGTAGACAGTCAGAGGCAGTTCTATATGGCCAAAATGACCGGGGCAGTTGCTGAAGTTCTGCATACAGGTTGCACACACTTCTTTGGAGTCTGGAGGTCCCAAAGCCAAATCATACAGTCCATTAATGGCTGGATTCCCCACATTATCCAAATACTGAGGATTTGTTATGGGTTTTACACTCAGCTTCCTGAAGTTGAGAGAAAAGAACAAAAATCAGTCACATGACGTACACTTGAACGTTACAATTAACATTTACATTTATATCTACTGGTTTTTATTGATAAAAATGTGGTTTTGAAGGCACTTTGCACCTGCAGTGGGAATTTCTGTATCATTGACTGCATTGTCAGGGTACAATCATTCACACCACAGTGAATACTTCTTTTACATCTTTAGCCATTACATTAAGATGGCAAGTAATTTCATCTGCATGTCCTCTCAAGCAGTGGGAGAGGTACAAACCCAACAAAAAACACCTAGACAAGGACAGATGCGTGCCCCGGACTATAAACCGTACTAACACCACACCAACACTAAAGAAACGCTGACAGCTCTCTAGAACTCCAGGAGAGACAACCTGCTGGAAGGGACCGCTAAAACACCTCTGCAACAAAGATCTCAGCTCTGTGATACTTCACTGGTGCTAAAATATCTGAACATTTTCCCCTTGCCGAAACCAGAAAAGCCTTTTCTGTGCCAGACACTCAGGATGAGATCCCAGGTCAGGTTGCCAGGAGCATGGCCACCAAGGAACAAGCCCAAGCCCAGCCTTACCAGCACACGGCTCCTCCTGGCTCTAACAGGCCCCGCTGGTCCTGAGGGGCAAAGGGGGGGGGAAGCCAACACACCCCCTCAGGGGAGGCCCCCAAAGAGAGGTGCAGCCTTCGCCCTCCCAAAGGGAGTTTATGGTTCACCCCACTGCCCCTGGCAGCACATGAATAGGGCTGTCCCCTCTCCGACTCCATTGCCAGCGAGGGGCTCTCCCCAGAGGCCCGGGACGGCCTCCCTGTCCCCTCACAGACCCTTTCCCCCTGCCCCCCTCACTCTCACACAAGGAACC
>NW_010133550.1:0-5454 GCF_000699245.1 Pterocles gutturalis | reverse complement strand
ATAATAATAGTAATAATAATAATAATAAACATACTAACAAGTGATGCACAGTAATTGCTCACTGCCTGCTGACTAGTGACCAAACTGTCCCTGGCTATTGATCTAGGAGGAGAGAAATCCCAAAATCGCAATCCCGGAAGAGAGAGAGCATCAGCTTCCTGGCAAACCCTCATCTATGTGCTGAGCACGATGTTACATGATATGGAATATCTCATTGGCCAATTTGGACTCATTGCTCTGGCTATGCTCCCTCCCAGCTTCTTGTGCACCTGCACACTAGCAAAGCATGGAAAGTGGAAAAGTCCTTGATTTCTTAGCAACAACTAAAACATCAGTGTGTTATGAACATTCTTCTCATACCAAACCCAACACTAAATCCAAAACACAGCATTATTCTAGCTACTAAGAAGAAAAGCTGGATAGTTACTGTGAGAATTGTTATTGCTTCATATTTTCTCATGTGCTCACCAGACTTCTTCTTTGGTCTGTCTTACACAGTAACCTGGCTAGCAAGGACTATGTCTCTTTGCTTGCACTTTTATCTGTCAATAAAACAGGACCCCTTGCAACCATGGATCATATCTCAACAAAAGCACCACTGACTCCAGACTCGTGTCCTGTGGTGTCACTGGGGCAGTGACTGGTCTAAAATGGGGCCCTGGGCCATGGGCGGGTTGGGGGCAAGCCCTGGGGAGGCAAAGAAGGGTCACTAAAGCCTAGAAGGGCCCTCAGGGCCCTGACAGTTTCCTTCCTTCCCAGCATGGAGTACCTCACACCCTGTGGAGACCTGGGCTCAGCAGGGACCTGCCATGGAATAGTTTAGTTGCTGTGGGATGGCACAGGGCTATTTTAAGGGACACAGAGCCAGGGCAGGAACAGGAACTGATACAGGGACATGGTATGGGAGGGTTGGGGCTGTGGGGTGGTGGATTCAGGCTGCCCAGGAGAAGGTCTAACGGGCTGAGGGACCTGGGTCCAAGCCTGACCAATGACTCCTGTGGTTTATATGTCGTAAATAGAAGCACAGTTCAGCCAATTATCTTTGATATTAAAATGGAGATTTACTAACAAAATAGTGAAAACAAAAAAACTTATTAGACTGTATGTATACGAATGAAAGCTGTGTTCATTTGAAAAGAAAGGAGGATACTGCTTCAGGCTCACATCACCACAGAATCACAGAATGTTAGAGATTGGAAGGGACCTCAAAAGATCATCCAGTCCAATCCCCCTGCTGGAGCAGGAACACCCAGATCAGATCACACAGGAACACATCCAGGCAGGCTTTGAATGTCTCCAGAGAAGGAGACTCCACAACCTCTCTGGGCAGCCTGTTCCAGTGCTCTGTCACCCTCACTGTAAAGAAGTTTTTTCTCATATTCAAGTGGAACCTCCTATGTTCCAGCTTGAACCCATTGCCCCTTGTCCTATCACTGGATGTCACAGAGAAGAGCCTGGCTCCATCCTCCTGACACTCACCCTTTACACCAGGCAGAGCTTTCATCAAGGCATAGGCTCACTTCACTATCCAAACATTTTCCCTGTCTTCAAACCTATGTGGACAGAAAAAACTGCAAGTTAAGAGAAATTAGCTGCTTATTCAAGAGAAAGTGCTGGAAATAACTTTAAGAGCGTATTATATACAATGTAACATGTGTAGACACCTTTTCATCTTTGGATTAAAGAATCTGTGGCATTTTTCATCAAAGTATGGAAGTACCATGAACAATAAAGTTGTAAGGGTTTTCTGTAATGAAAGATGAATATAGCTTTCTGATAAGAGTTCATGTATTAACAAGACAGAAAAACTAGAATTTGAAAGGTTTATGTAATCTACAAATTAAGGTTAGTTTGAGAGGTAACAGCTGTTATGTATGACTTGTTTAAAGAATTTTGCAAAATTTCCTTTATTATAAAAGAATCTGAACAATTTGGAAGCTGTGCAAGTAAACAGAGATCAAACAACATCCAGTGCAATGAGTACAAGAGTAGAAATTCTCACAATGCTTAATTAAAATAATAAAATATTCCACTAAAACTTTGTTAATTAACATTTAGTTTTTGAGAAGGAACACTTTAACTTTGACATAGAAATTTATGGATAAGCTTTTGATTAGCACATTTTTGATTCACAGATAAAGTAAATCTTTCTTTAAAGTGTGAAGTTAATTAAAGGTTATCTAGGATAATGTAAGTTTTTCTGTTCCCTGTGATACACATTCTTACATATTATCCCAATTATGTGTGTTTAAGTGTCCAGTGGAAGCAGACAGTCTTTCATGCCTTTTAAAATATCTTTCTCCTGTTTCAAAGCATTTATTTATTTTTGAGGCAGATAATGTATTCTTCCTTTCCCTTGGGTCCTTCTCTAGTTCTTTATGGCTTGCTTTAGTGTTCACTAAATATTTTACAGTACACTCACCCACTTGGCTTGCATCTTTGAGGCTTGTATGTGGCTTAGTCTTTCCTTAGGAAACCTATGGATATATTGTCAGTGTAAACAGCTATTGCTAGCAACTACACAACCCTTACACAGACAGAGAGAAATTTTTTCTTATGGTCTGGACAAACACACTGGTAAAGCATGTCTTAAAAATTTTTAAGTATTTAAAGTGGTTTATAGGTCTACGGAATGATAAGGGGGGTAAGATTTTATGTTATTTCTGAAGTGTTTTCAAAAATAATAAAGCAAATAATAAACCCCACCTTGTTATGATGGACATTATTCTGCTGTACTCCTGCACGGAAACAACAGTGTAATGAAAAGGTATATGCTGAGGCTTGTCTCATGTCTTTTTTATCTGAGATGTACTAATAGAAGTGAATACATTTCAAAACATCCAAAATTCTTCCATTCTTTGCAATGAAATTAATTGGAGTGCACTGTACAGGAATTTGTATTCACATAGGGTAAATCCATAACACAAACACATCTACTCACTGTTTTCCGAAATTGGAAAAGACTTTGTTGTTCTAAACCCTTAATATTCCACAGTCTTTTAAGGTGATTCTTAATTAATCTCTTCTGTGTTTATAGTGGTTGCTTTTAACCTCCTCTGGTGGTGAGACTGGCACCCTGTCCTGGTTTCATCTGAGACAGACTTAACTTTCTTCACAGTAGCTAGCATGAGGCTGTGTTTTGGATTTGTGCTGAGAAGGCTGGTAACGTACTGATGTTTATAGTTGCTGCCAGGACAGTCAAAGACTTTTCAGCGTCTCCGCTGTGCCAGTGTCTGCAGGTGCAATAGAAGCTGGGAGGGAGCACAGCCCCAGTTACCAGCCTGAGATTCAATTTTAGGTTTAATATTGAGACCCAAATTGGCCAATGGTATATTCCGTATCATTCATGTCATGCCTAGTTTATAGAAGAGAATCTGTCCGGAAGTTATCTCTCTTGCTCCAGGTTGTCTCCCTCTGGGTCACCATTCTCTCAGGGTCATCTCGGTCTCTCAGACACTCAGGCTCTTATCTCTGTTCCAGGGTTGTGGTTTTGGGACTCTCCCTGCTTTGGGATTTTTAGCCGGGAACGGGCTGAGCCATGGTCATGGGGTGGTGAGCAGTATCACTGTGTATGACTCATTTGTATATTTCTATATATTATTATTATTATCATTATTATTACTTTCAATATAATTGTAGCTTAGTTATTAAATTGTTCTTATCTCATCCCACGAGTCTCTTTTCCCTTTACTCTTTTAATTCTCTTCCCCATCCCTGGGAGGGAGAAGGGTGAGTGAGCAGTTGTTGTGTTTTCCTGCCAGCCCAGGGTAAAACTACAACACACCCTTACTGAAATATTTGCAAATTCAAAGGAAAGCCATCAAAAGCATGCAGTCATTGAGACAGTCTAACAGCTCCTTGAAGGACACAGCTGAGCTGTTCATACAGTCCTTTATAATGGAAAAAAAGAGAGGCTGTACAGATGATCTCCAAAAAAGTGTGAATTATTCAAAAATAACAAGAGGAATGCTGAGACAATCCCCTAACACAACTGTTTTGTGACCAAGAAAAGCAAAAATTGTGGTTTAATAAGGAGCTACCTGGTGGTTTATTAAACTTTAGAAACATTATGATTTTAATTTTCAAGTTCAACAATATATTTTATAGATTTGGAGCAAAAAAAATCAAACTATCAAAGTTTATCTCACTCAGAATTTCAGCAAATAGTCCTTAATAGGGCTTCCATCATGTTTGTAGAAGCTACAGTCTGAAAATACTTTGGCAAAATGGTGCCATACAAAAGTGAAAAAAAGGGACTTTTACATTATGACAACATGAAATATTAAGGCAATATTTCTGCTTGCATGCAGAGAGATAACTTTCAAAGTTTGAGTAAATACTACAGGTAAGAAAGAGCAGAAAATTTACTATAAACTTAAATAATACTTTATGAGATTTTTTTAAAGGAATATAAATGTCCAAGATTCTGTCCCATTTAAAAAAAAAAATATTTAAGCACTCAGACTCTTATCTTAAGTGCTGCTGTATAGAGTAGCTTTGGGAGTTCCCTGGAGCCAGGCTGCTGTTGTCCTATGACACTGGGTCCAGGTACTAGCAAGGCTGAGGATTTATCCCCAGTACAGACAAACACACACATGCAAACTACACAGTCAATGCTGAACATCAGTGGATCAACACAAAAAAGGCAATGCCTTTACAGACAGCACCTACACACCAGCGGAACAGACGTTACCCTCACCCAGGAAAACGGTTCAGAACAGGGTTTAATGGGCAGGCAATACAGAATGAGACAAGCAGGGACAGGGCATGGCAAGATGATTGGACCAGCCAGCAGCTTATCTGTAGCCAGCTGCCCCTTTTATCACAGAATTAAGGAATGCTTGAGGTTGGAAGGGACCTTTGGAGGTCATCTGGTCCAACCCCTCTGCTATAGCAGGACCTACATATAGCCGGTTGCTCCGGACCATGTCCAGAATGCTTTTCAATGCCTCCAAGAAGGGACACTGTGGGAACCCTGTCCTTGATCACCATTACAGTAAAAAGGTGTCTCCTGACTTTCAGAGGGAACTTCCTGTGTTTCAGTTTGTGCCCATTGCCTCTGGTCCTGTCACTGGGCATCACTGGAGAGAGCCTGGCTCCATGCTCTTTGCACCCTCCTTCCAGGTATTTATAGACATTGATAAGATCACCCTGAGCCTTCTCTCCTTCAGGCTAAACAGTCCAAGCTCTCTCAGCCTTTCGTCCAGTCCCTTCATCATCCTTGTGGCCTTTCATAGACCCTTCTCTCCAGTATGTCCATGTCTCTCTTGTACTGGGGAGCCCAGAACTGGACAAAGTAATCCAGCTGTGGCCTCACCAAGGCTGAGAAGAGGAGAAGGATCAGCTCCTTCCACCTGCTTAATGCAATCCAGGAAACTATTGGCCACCTTTGATGCAAAGGCCCTTTGCTGGCTCACACTCAATCTGGTGTCCACCAGGACTCCCAAGTCCTTT
>NW_010133549.1:567-789 GCF_000699245.1 Pterocles gutturalis | reverse complement strand
TGTTCTATTGCTAAACATTTTTTATTATTATTATTAGCTAAGTATATTGTTAATTATTATTTTTTTTCTCCCAGCTGAGGAAGAACCACGCGGAGAAATCGTTAATAAATAAATTTGATATCGCTCAGGAATCAAAAAATTGTACAAACCTGGAGAAATACATTCACACACGCCCCAGGACATTGGTGTGTGCTACAGCCTCCTCGGAAACTCATTCCAATA
>NW_010133549.1:0-507 GCF_000699245.1 Pterocles gutturalis | reverse complement strand
AAAAAAAAATTAGCTTTCCCTCCTGCATCCGATCCATTCTGTTATCCCGGGATTTTTTTTGCCTTAAAACCATGAGGATGCTGCTCACCAGGGAAAGCTGGGTTCCCATCCTTCCAGCACCAAAGCAGCCAGAGGAGCCTTTGCAGGAGCCCTGCTGCATCCATGCGCCTCTCGCTGAGGTTTCCAGGGTGGAATCCAAGCTCAGAATTCACAGGTGAAAACAAGAGAGTGATGAAATGGGGGGGGAAAAAAAAAAATAAAAAAATTCCTACAAGTCAGAAAATGCACTTCCAGCCTTCCCTGGCTGCAAACTTGGGGCGTGCACCTTCCTCCCCGGGGTGCGTGCCCCCCACCAACAGAGTTTTTTTTCCCAGCCGCTGTCTGCTCCGGATCTAGTCCTAATCTGGACCAGAATACTTTTGTTGTTGCTTTTATTGGTTTAGCCAGTGCCTTCCCCATGTAACCTAATCCTTTGTCATAATGAAATGAGGGAAACCAACCTGGGGG
>NW_010133548.1:0-760 GCF_000699245.1 Pterocles gutturalis | reverse complement strand
GCATCCCTCCGGCGTGGGAGGCTTTACGGCGCCTGATCTGGATGTGATTTTGTATATACATATATATGCTTGTATATATATTATAAATTGCTCAGAAAATGGAGCAAGGCGATGGCGGCTGGATCCCGGCTCTGCAGCAGGGCCGGCTGTGACGGAGGAAGAGGAACGCGATTTTGTGTTTCTCGTCAGGCTGACGCTCTCGGTGTGTGCACAACAATGGGGAGGCTCAGCCTGTGCTTAGTACAGCCCCAATTTTTATTTCATCACATTAGAAAATGATGGATGAGATTTTTTTCTATCTAATTATTTTTTTTACTGATAATTCACCCCAAGATGATAAAACCAGAATTAAGAGGCAAGAATCAATCCTTCAAAAATACTCTGCATTGGTTAAGTAAGCTCACATTAACCGGTACGTGAGGAGAACAGATTACCAAGGCGTGCCTCGCATTTCAAATTAACCCATCTATTAATCACCGGAGAGGTTGCCCAAATGGCTCCGGCTGTTTCTGTGGGTGAAGCTCTCGGGGGCTGGGGCTGTCCTGCTCCTCCCTGGCTCTGCCCCGTGCCTCAGTTTCCCTCCGGAGCAGCAGGAAGCCGGCGAGGGGCAGCCGGGCGTTTGTGTGCTAAGTGGCAGCGGATGGTTTCTTGCCGCCTGGATGCATGTGGGTGAGCAGAGCGCTTGTCCTCTGGGGTGTAAAATCGCTTTCCTGGAAGCTGCCACGGACCCGGGGAGTCACACAGGACCAGGGCTGCGGCT
>NW_010133547.1:12684-16700 GCF_000699245.1 Pterocles gutturalis | reverse complement strand
TCTGGTGTGTCAGCGACTCCTCCCAGTTCTCTGCAGCCCAGACAGATTCCCAAGCTTAGAGTCAAAATTTATCACTTAGTATTATCTATGCAATTTAATAGTTGCATGTTGGTTCATAGTAGCACGCTGGCTACCATCAGTGCCATTCCATGGGATATAACTTCTTACCCAGTGTTGCAAGTGCCTAGTTTATGACTGTGATCTGCAGAGTAACTTTTGGGTTCATAAGTCAACAAGCTGCCAGGAATCAAGATAAAAGAGAACCTGGATTTTGTGAATCACAGTAATACTTTGACAAGGCGAAATATAAGAGGCAAGGCAGCACCTAGGAACAGAAAATAACCTCTTCATTCACAAATAATTTTTTTCAGGGTTCTGAAAATCCTGTGCAGGACTAGGTCACAGTACTGTAAGCGCAGAAAAGTAATTTATTCTTGTTAGTCTAGAAAGAATTACTTAGAAAGAAACCATGAAAGACTAACATTAAGAGAATCTAATATGGGTCTACAACATTTTAGCTAGGCAAGTTACTGTAAATAGGAAAGTAACTGATAGACCATTATAAGAATCCAAAACAGATATCTGCTCAAGGTGTTACCTCAGAGTCTACCAAACACAGATAACAAACATTTTCCCTGAACCTTCAGCTTTTGATTTTGCAGTGCCTATCAGCCTTAGGCACTTCAGAGAACAATTTGGTTATTTATGTCTCTTCTTCTGAGACAAGTTTGATTAAACACTGACTTCTCAAGATCTTAACTAAAATTGTTGTATTCAACACAGTTAACCGTCCCAGATGTCACGACTTATGATACATCAATATCTAGTCAACAGAACTCAACTTGTATCTACCTCTGCTTTTACAAAGTCTATACATGCACTAACAGAAAAAATAAAAATAATCAGATTTCAAATTACTTCAGACAAACTAATACAACCTTATGCCTGGTATGTATTTGGTCCTATCAACTCAAGTGCAAAGCTCTCCTTAGTTATTCAATGCAAAGCACTGAAACTCAAAAGCACATTCTTGAAACTCACAAGGAAGTTCAAATTATGTCCTTTTAAAAGAAAAAAAAATTATGCAATTGAAAACCATAATTTCTAATACTACAATACAGAGAAATAAATGTTTTCTAAAGCATCTGTTGCTCAAATAAGAAAAGAGTAAATGTTAAGTATTTGCATCTATCCAGCCAGTGGTCAAGTTCTGACGTGCTTCTGTACTTATTTGCAAAGTAAGAATCAGAGAAAATGGGTATGGTGTGTATAGGCAGATGTATAATCTGTATTTTGTGTGGTTTAATCTCCTGTTGAACTCCAAAAATAGACGCTGCCTGAATGTTGTACTTATTTTTTCCTAGTTTAGCTGCTGATGCAGAATGACAAGCATAGTGATAGGACAAGGGCTAAAAGTTTTAAGCTGAAAGATGGCAAATTTAGATTAGATATTAGGAAGAAATATTTTTACTGTGAGAGTGGTGAGGCACTGGAACAGGTTGCCCAGAGAAGTTGTGGATGCCCCATCCCCGGAGGTGTTCAAGGCCAGGCTGGATGAGGCTTTGAGCAACCTGGTCTAGTGGAAGGTGTCCCTGCCCATGGCAGAGGGGTTGGCACAAGAAGATCTTGAAGGTGCCTTCCAACCCAAACCGTTCTGTGATTCTATGACATTGGGCAAACTCACCTCTGATATAACACCACTGTAGTCAGTCCTACTGGGGCAGAACAGGACATGTGATGCCTAGACACAGGGCAGCGTTGTTCAGGTAGCCTTGTGCAGACCTAGAGCCATGCCTGCACATATTATGGCAGCATTTCACGGTTGTGTCTGTGCTGAAGCCCTTATATTTGGTAGCAATGCGTATATAGAGAGATTGTGTTTAGTATTCATAGCTTTTTAAATAGCAGTCTTCTAAATTGCTATGCTAAACATTTAAAAATATAAAACTTGTCAAAGGTAGTGGTGGAAAGGTAAAGTGTTTACTAGTTCTTCACCTTTGCCATGGTTTTGTTGTAAGCTATGTCTTTTACATAGCTTATAACAGATGAATATGCACAAGCATGTATTGGCTTATGAGGAATTTTGGTGCCTATAAAGTTTTATTAAGTGACTGAATTGAAACCTTTGCATATTTAGGCTTAGCTTTTTCACTTTGAATGCTGAGTCCTTGTTGCAAACTCTACAATAATTTAAATACACTGTTGCAGTCTTTGAGACAGAGGAATTACTTACCATCATGGCATTTGAAGATCTTGTCTACTTTCAGGTTATGTTTACAACAACATAGTGTAGTCAAATAACAGAAAAAACTGGTTATTTTACTAGGACAGCAAGTTGAATCTGTTCCTCCCCTGAAAAAGACAGGCTCCAGAGTCACTGTTAGCATGAAAGCAAGTAAAGAGAAGGTAGCAGGAATACTTTGGTAGTTGCCAATTGTTAATTTGACTAAGTAATCATGGAACAACGTACTTGAGCTTTTAAATATTCAAGGAAGTCAAGCTGACAGGATGAAGAAAATTATGCTACTTCCAGAAACTGGTACAGTTGGTTGCCTTAGAAGGCTGCAAGAGAGACAGATTTTACTTATTTATGAAAACCAAATTCAGTTCCCCAATTACTACCATTAAATGAGCTTCCCACTTCAGTGACTATCCTTTGACAGTGCCCTAATCACTTACATGTATCTGTGACTAGTTCATCATTACTCATCAGTCACAAAACATGCAGATTGCTTGCACAGATGCGTAAATAATTCAGCCTCATAAGAGTGAGAATAAGGCTGAAAAAAAAAATATGTTTTGGAAAAAAGAACACAGTAGAGGAGAAAAGGGAACCTCCTCTGGAAAACAGGATCAATAAGATGGGGGAACGGAAGTTAAAGCAAAATATTCAAAATAACTCCAAAGGAAAAAAGAAGCAGTTCAGAGGAGAAGGGGAAAAACGTAGGCACAGATCCCAAGAAGCAGTATTAACACCAGCATTCCCAATTGGTTCTCCTCATAACCAAATGCGTAAGTAAAATTGTGCTCACTTCCCCTCACTACTCAAATCTTTTAATCTTTTCCAATAAAAAAGCCAAAATGAACTAAGTTTAAGGAGAATTCCAAGAACAGTATTCATAGAAAAAAAAATTAAGAAGTTACACATGAAAGAATAAGATGACCAAGACTGAATTATTCTGAGACAGCAATTTCATATTTTGCAATTATATATAGCAGGAGGATAAGAATAGGTCAATATGCCTGCTTGGACATAAGGAAGGGAGGAAAATACTGCTGCTTACAGCTGCTACACATGGCTCTGGTAGGCATTAACAGATGGCTAGGACTGCTTTTCCTTTAACGTTATGCAATATTGCTGCAAGGAAGCAATACCACGATCAAAGTCAGACACTCAAATTCTGAATAGTGACTAACACGACTGACATTTAAAGAGAAAATACTGACAAGTTCTAAAATAAAAATGTAGAAACAAAAGCATTACCTTCCATGAAATGTTGTATACTATTGCCTTTGTTTCTTAATGAAAACAGAACAAATCATAACTTTTTTTTCTTTTATTGATGACTATACTATTTCCATATTTGGCTGCAGTCAAAAGAATCATTATAAAATTGGAAGTGACTGCAACTATTTCGGGGAAGCTAAATAATAAAATAATCCTCATGTATGCGTGTTATATTTAACAGGGACTACTGGAGGTTAATATTAAAGAATTCTTCCCCCTGTATTTGTGTGTTCAATTTCTCTGTTCTTCATTTCTGTTGTGGTTTAACCCATCAGGAAGCTGAAAACTGCAGAGCTGCTTGCTCACCTTCCCCCAGTGGGATGGGGAAGAGAATCAGAAAGTGGGTTGACGTAAAGACAATTTAATAGACAGAAAAGTAAGGGGAAATAATAATGACTTTAAAAAATATACAAAACAAGTGATGCACAATGCGATTGTGCATCACCCACTGACCAATAACCAGCCAGTCCCCGAGCAGCAAGCTCCCACCACCCCCCCCCAGCAAGCT
>NW_010133547.1:12117-12511 GCF_000699245.1 Pterocles gutturalis | reverse complement strand
GTCCCAGCGTTGTCCCCTCCCAGCTTCTTGTGCAACCCCAGCTTACACACTGGCAGGGTAGTACGAGAAGCTGAGAAGTCCTTGACTTAGTGTAAGCACTTCTCAGCAACAACTAAAACTTCAGTGTGTTATCAACATTATTCTCATCCTAAATCCAAAACACAGTATTATACCAGCTACCAGGAAGAAAATTAACTCTACCCCAGCTGAAACTGGGACAATTCATTAGAATATAGTGCTTTTTAGTAAGCTTGCCCAGTTTTCCTCCCACTGTCAAAAAAGTGCAAGAATCTATAGACAAATTTATTTACAGTAATTTGCATCTTACAAACACCCACGTTAGCTCATATACACAGAAATATTAGCCACTCATGCAGCAGCATTAATAGAAAAA
>NW_010133547.1:0-12076 GCF_000699245.1 Pterocles gutturalis | reverse complement strand
TCCTCAAAACGATGCTGCTGGTATTTATCTTAACATGTTTAATGGAAGTTCCTCTTCTAAAGTTTATGATAATTTTCCTGCCCCTATCCCTTTGCCTAATTCTGCAACACAGAAAGTTACAGAAACAGAGGCTAAAGACATGTCTTTATTTTAGAGAGAATCACATTTAATTCTTTACAGGCATAAGAGCAGCTTTTTCTTCTCTAGAAACAGCAGCAAAATTCAGGGTGAAACCAGTAACAGCTAATCTGACTAACTGTTCACTGTCATCAAGTGGGAGCAGTCTGATCCTTCCCATATTCACACGAAGGCCCAGCCAGGAAAAAAAAAAAAAAAAAAAAAAAAAATCTGCAGGGCTGTACAGTTCATCAGTTTGACGAGACAGAGCCTTCAGCAGGTATGAACTGTTAGATTGTCTGAACTGGGATGATGCATATACATCCTTAGTTAAGCTAACACATGCGAGAAAACTTCTATCTAAACCAGCTTACATTCTCCATTAAAGTGTGCAATACCACTTTTTAAAAAAATCTTAGTCATACTATATATCCAAAAAATAGTTCAGTGTTTGGCCTGCAAATACATACTACCAGACTTCCCTTACTTGGACCCTTACAGTTTATGCTGGGATTATCCCTGCCCCTGCATTAAATCACACAAAATTAATATTAAGAAAACCCCTTCCAATCAATGCCAATTCTGTAACCATTTTCCATTACATTTGACAGCATCATGTGAAGTTTGTTTGATTTCCCTACTAAATTTTTGGCCTATTTGCACAGTTTGTTGACACACCAATAGAAAAGATGCATTTATGAAAATCCCTGGAAAAGCTAATTATAGAATACATACACAACGGGAAAAAAAAAAAATCTGTTCCCAATGCTCTGATTTTTTTTTTGAAAGCAAGTTAGAGTTTCAGTTGACAATGCTCTCTTTAAAAAGCAGTGAAACAGATGGAGAAAAGCCTCATCTCAAACACGATAAAGTAGTCCTTTTGCTCATAGAGTTCCACCCACAAGCAACAGTCAGCCATCAGAGAGAATAATCCCAATGTAGATCTAATTTTTTACATAACAACAAATTAGAGATGCTCAACTGGGGCCCTTAATCCAACCACTCTATGCAGAGGTCAGAGATCATGTGATTTAAGGCACAGCTGGTAAGGAGTAAGTTCTGTTTCTTCAAAGCACACATTCAGAACCAATTGACCGCTTTCTAGTCATTTACTTAGATGCTCCTAAATTGAACAGTGTTATACTTCAGGAAGTAAAAGCTGCACAAGAGGGCTTTTCAGAAGGCCTTGTATTTGCACATGTAGCATCACCAGTGAGTGTTATTTAAAAAAAAATATATATACAAGTGTTTACTAGCATTTGTAAAGGTTAAAAAAATTAAAAGCTTAAAATACTATGGTTTAAAGCTTACTGTGGAGTTTTGGTTTAGTCAGCAACTTACATAAGCATGTATATATATCTTATTTGGCTTTCTTTTTCAAGGACTGTTGCACAGTGTTCTCAGACAAAATCTTGGGATTTCAACAGAAGAAAGACTATTTTTTTCCAAGTGATTTAAACAAGTCTAGGTCTCAGAATATATTAGCTTGTAGACCTCTCAACATAAAAAGTCCCTGAAACCTAGCATTAGTAGTCAGTCATAATGAGACTTAACTTAAAACCAATTATGCATCTTATAAAGTGCTAAACTTGAAAAATGCACCTAAATATGTATCTAGCTCAATCCCGAGCTAGAACTACTTGGAGAAAATGAAACAAAACAAAAAATGCTTTTTAATATTCCCAGGAACAGATAGCCTGAATATTATTTCTCAAAGATCAAGATTCTTTCAATTTTCAAACCTGGGAACATCACATATTCCAAAAAAAAGAAAAGTATACTGAAGGTTCTGCTTTATTCAGCAAGTATTTGCCAAAGCCACCTCAAATGTAAATTACGCTGCTCAGTGAGTTTATAGCTAGCTCATCTCCAAGGAACAGTGAAAAAATTAAATTAAGAATTAGAGCATTGGCAAGTGCACACAACAGAATGAGAAGTCAGTATAGCTACAGATCCTCTTTTTCCTTGGCACATACAGGAAAAAAGTTAGTACAAGTTGCACTCATTCATCATGGAAAACTTCAGTTCACCATTCCCACCACAACCTTGAACCAGCAAATGAGGCTTCAAATCAACAACCAACTAAGCAAGCTCTCGCTCCCACTTACGATAAACACAAGTTGTTTCCTCTATCACAAGGACGTGCATGAAAGGTGCTTCTAGTCATCCTGATAGTGATAGTCAGTTTTCTGCAGCATATGAGAGACAGCTTAGTAAATCTGTGGTCTGACAGTTAACATTCTCACTCCATCCCACTCCTAACCTTCCAAATTGGTCATTCTAGCTCACCCTCTACCTTCAGTCAGTACTGCAGTGCACTCGATCCTACAATGAACAGGTTTAGTAAACTGGCAGGAAGTTATTCACTATTTCTTTGCATAGAATGAATTTTCTAACAGTTTACTTCCCTGAACTAGCTCATCCTGGGACCAGACAAATATCACTGGCAGATGCAGGCAGCTGCGACTAGGTTTCACAATCAGCTTAAGTCAAGCTAAAACTGTCCTGCCATCAGAAGGTGTGGTCACACTCGCGGTCCTGGCTGCGCATTCTCCATTACCTCTTACCAGTTCCCACAACAGCACAGTAATGGCTTCAGTTACATCAGATCATAAGACTCATAAAGTAAGGAGTATCCCAATTCATCTACTGACCACACAACTACAAAAGCTAACCCCAGGAAGGGTAAGGGACTACGTCTAGGTTCCACCGTGGCTTTAGACCAGCTTAAACTCGGTTGCAAAACCACATCCTTCAAAGCCAGCAAAACAAGTGTTCTCAAAGCACACTCTGATGTCCTCCCTCTCCTGTTACTGCACTCCCTCCTTCTGGAGTCATCTTCATCTTCCCCTGGTCTGAAGCAGCCTTCCAAACTCTGACCCCAGCATTCCCACTACCCTCCATTTTTGGTACCTGCTCCCTTACAGAGATAATCAAGGAAACAGTTCTAAAGACCTCAGGGCATCCTACAAGTGTAGGAAGAAATTACTAGATTTCAAAATTGCACAAGACAAATTGCAGTCTAATGTTACACCACGTACTGGGCATGACAGGCCTGAGGGTTCAATTCAGCCAGACTCCCTCTGACTTCAGAAAAAGCTTCTGACTTTGTTCTACAGTCTGCTTTGTAACAGACCCCAGTGTTTCTCTCAACTACAGGGTACTATGAAAGTCAAATCTTTATCACATACTGTCTTTGAAAAGCAGGAGAGGACAGCCTGCATGCTGAAATATCAATTACTGAGGCACCTCCCATCTAAACATGTCAGCCCATGACAATATTATCTAGTTTTCAAGCAAACAGCAAACAAACATTTTCCTCTTTAATTCCATAAACCAGATTCTACAAAGTTAAAATGCAACCCTCTTCCACATTTATAATGTCTCATTATTTTCCTGAGCAAATAGGTAAACAGAGTGAAACAAATGCTGTTCAAAGACAAAAATTCTGTGAAATCTGAGGGAAACAAAGTCTGTGCTTAACAAGCAAAGGCAAACTGAGTCAACACAAATTTAGGTCAAATTTATCACTGATGCTTTAAGAGGGTCTATTTCAGAAAGTTAAAAATAAATTTTTGCCCAAATCAGAAGAAAAACTGTAAAAGAAAAACTGTAAACAGCTGAAATCTAAGTGTTTTACTAGATGCCTCAGAAGCCACAACATTACCACTGAGGAAAAGCCCAGAGTGGTCAAAAACTGCATAATTTACAAGAGAAGTGAGAATAACTGTAAAAAAAAAATCTTGTAAAAATGTCAAGAGAAGCACTGACAGTGAGTGTGACAAATTAGAAAAATATGGAAAACCAAAATGCAAGCAAAAGGATACAAGATATCCCTAGAAGGGCAAGCAGCACCTTAACAAAAGAAATGGACAAAAGTTGTCAAGATTACAACAATTATAAAACTGTCAATAAAAAACACATAACCATAAAATTTGAAAGTATTCAATAACGGCAGAACAAAAACAACTGAAGAAAAAGTCATAAAATTTAAATCACATCCTGTTGTCATAATAAAATGCTTTTGAATATGACAACAAATATTCTTAAACTTGTTTTAAGTACAGATTGTTTAGGTCACCCATATAGTCCAAAAGATGTAAAAAAAAAATTTTAATTAAACCTTCAGAAACTTCAGTGACCTGGATAAAAGATAACATGAGTTGTACATGATTTTACCATTTTAGGTTATTGCTGGCTTTTCTATATTTGATATAGAACTAACAACAAAGCAAAGCCTAGTAATGCTAATACCATGGCTCACAGAAAAATAAACCCAGCGCTTTCAGTTGATAAAGACATAGCAATGGTCAAACACAATTGATGTCCAAATGGTTTGATTAAGTATTGTCTGATATTTTGATTAGGAAATTAGACTATAAACAAAGTTAGTGTTCAATCTTTCATGTATTAAAAACTAGAAATGCACAAGCTTTCTCTTATGATTCATTTTGTGACTATTATACCCACTGTCCTAGTTAAGGACTATGCTGGCCAAAAAAAGGCTCTTGCTCTTTCCAGCTCACATTTTTAAAACCTCAGGGGAGTCTTAATACAAAAATACTACTGAGAGGACACTAAGCATCCTACAGAGCTTCTATTTTGACCCCGCCCTATTTCATGGTTGTCTGCCACCTAGGAGTAAACAACAGTTACAGGTAAGTTTTAGAGTGAGGGGGAAAAGGGAGAGAAATACTACTCTATTTCTGAAACAATGTATCTCATATTATTTGGGAAAGGTTGGGACAAACCAGAATAAGGGTTTTTTTAAAATATCAGCAAAAGCAAAGTTGTATCTAAAATGCAGACCCATCCAGGAAATTATCCAGAAAGCACTGAAGAGACTTGGAGGTGGATAATCATCCCGGCACAAGCTGTGATGCAGTTCCCAACAAGACCAATACAATGGTCTATACAAATGGGGAATGCTGAGTAAGAATGTGGAAGTTAGTTTACTACCACAACTGGCTCTGATGTGAGAATTAGAATAGTGCTCTGTTCTTAAGTTCACTTCTATGACAGCTACTGCACTCAGAGCAATGCCATGAAAACACTGAAAGAATGAAAGAACACATCTTAACGAGAGACTCAAAAGTGTCAGTAGGACCGCAGACCATAACATCAGCGCAGGGATCTGATAATCATCCGCACGCTTAACAAATGCATACAGACCTATATTTGGCTAGGTATCTCTCAAAATGTAATGAACAGAAACAAATTAAATTCAGACTAAAAACAGGTTTAAGTCTTAAAGAGACAAATCAAATTTGGGGGCCCAACCAAACAATATCATCTATTACTGTAGGATTTTGCTTATTTTCTTTTTCACTTTGTAAGTCCTATGCTGGCTATAAAAAGAATTAGTTCATTAAAAAAACTTCAATGCCTGCATTAAACGGATTAGATCTGCCATCCTCCCTGGCCTCAAACTATGAGGTTAACCATGATACACAAAGCAAGACTCAACTTTCAGTATTAAGCATGCTAATTTGTCTGAGACTTCATGGCTCTGTCCTCCTTTTTAAGTAATACAATAAGCAATAACTGACCTTTGAATGAGCTCACAAATGTAAGCTCAGCCCCTGGAGTGATCCTGACTAAACTACAGAGTAAGTCCGATACCTTTACAGGACAATTAAAAACAATCTGCACTCTAATACAACCCCAACAATACCAAGGGACTCACTCCCACAGGGAACAGAGCAGACTGTAAAAACCAGGCCTTTCACTGATATTCTAAAAATAAGACATTAGAACCAAAGCTATCTACAAATAAGTTTACCTATTTTCTTCACACCTCCACCAAGGAATACAAGGAGGTATCATACTTTTAACTTCCCAGATAGTTACAAATTGAACCACAGGGAGAAAAACAAAGGTAAAAGTGAAGGCTTCCAGCTGGGATAATTCCTGACAGAGCCCATAACTCTTAAAATTTTCCCCCAACTTTGCAGGAAGATTTTTCTCTGACTTCAGAGTAAGCCAAAAAAAACCCCAAGCCAACCAACCTCAATTTTCACAGACAAGACTTTTCTAATGCCAAAAAAGATCAGTAATAACCAATAACTTCTATCGCTCTCAAACATATCCCACACAACCTAACAACACTGGTGAATAGACTACATAGCAGTAACAAAACAGATCTTCCTCCCCAGTAATAGTTCTTACCATTTAGGCAGAGATGTAGCCCCGAACAGTCGAAATAGCTTTGGCAGTTCAGGCCATATTAGGCCACATACCAAGACAAAAAGGAACAATACAAACAAGATCCATTTCTTAAAGATCCCCACACACATATTCTTGTATTTCAAAATAAAACATCCAAGCCCATCATCACCTACCACAGAACACTCAGGAAGTTGTTCCTATTTAGAAGATTCAACTAATTTAAAGCCAGAATGCCTATTAAAATAATTTAATTGAAGAATAACAAGTACAAACTGCATCAGTAGCACTGCCATACTAGCAGTACACTATAAATGGAAGCTGAGCTTGCCATTACAACTGTCACCAGAAACCTGAACACTGGGAGAAGGAAACAAACTAGCACTGACTGCTCAGTCCAGTATTACTGTGCCATCCTAGGGTGCTCTGCATCACTTATAATGGAGCTGCCATATCACATTCCAGGGCCACCAATGCCATGTCCACCTTGAGATCTACAAGCACAAAACTCCCTCTCTTTGTTCACCCATGCACTTCACAATCCTGATGAAAAGGTGACACATCACTCACAGAATCAGTCACCCCAACATAGCCTCTGTAGTCACGTATTTGAAACATCACCCAGTTATCCATGTGTGAAATTCAAAAATTTGCATTTGCTGTCTAGAAAGACATCCAAACTCAAGCTCAAAACATCAAGAGCTGCATAATCCACCATTGCTCTTCTTTCTTCATTACAATGATTACTCACCCTGAATAAAGCACTGCATCTCAGTAAGAAAGTATTTACATGGGGCAAAAAAGGTGCTTCTCACTATTTCTGGTAATGTGAACAGGGTTTTTTTCAAGCCTTTCGCCATAAGGCGTTATTAAAACAATTCTTAACTCATTTCCACACTCTTTATTGTTTAACAATGACTTTTAAAGACAAAACTTCGTTATTAGTATTACCACATGTTGAGCAAAAAATAATCTCCTGTTCCTAATCATCCTAATCCAAACAACCTTTGACAAAAAAAATAAATCAAGGAATATATTACATACTTTTTAATCAAAGCATTATACTGTAAGCTTCTGTTGAACTGCTTGTTCATATTTATATCCTACCAGTCACTAAATTTCATGATACAATCCAATGCCTATGTTCCTTATCTTCAATGCATTACTTTGAAGGTGGCTTCACCGAAGTGTACTTTGTTTTACTAGAACAACTTCACATGAATTCTGGATGCCTTTGTATAGTTGTTCTGTCCTCCCTGGTAAGTACCTACTCATCTTGTTTGTCTGTGAGTTTTATTAATGACAATTTTTTTTATTACTTTCACATAATTCATCAAAAAAGTCTCAAGTCTAGTAGATTAATTCCTCTAAGACTTTCAAGAACAATGACATTCAGGAATAACTCTCTATCAACTATTTCCGAGACGCAGCAGTTAGCCATCAGTTCTCCATCCATTTATCATACACTATAAGATCATTCTATGAGTATTACATAAGCAACTGATGTTATTTGTTATACTTCACCACTAAAATTATATTTATATGCTTTGCTGTTCCACTGGTAATCTTACAGCAATGCTAGTAGAAAACAGCAGGATCTACACTGTCATACTAAACTGAACTTGTGATAAGAAGAAAGAATAAATATCCTTTGAAATGAGAGTCTATTATATAAGTTTGGCTTGCTCTCACGCGGGAGGGAGGCAGGCCCATGAACTCAGTCAGCAAGATACCACACAAAACCCAACAAAAGGAGTCCCATTATCAATTTCCTAGAGCATTCACATTTTCAGCAGCATTTCTATCTCTTCTTCCAAAAATTACTTGAACCACTTTAAGGTGAGCCTTTCATAAATAAATAAATAAATAATTTTCCAGCATTTAAGTAATTTTTCACTACTCCCAAGACCCTTTTTCCTAAAACATTAATATTGTGTTCATAATATCTCACGGTAAAACACAAAGCCATAGAGGCATAGGAAAAATATTTTTTAAAGATGCATGACACAGAGAACAGTAGCATGAAACATAAGAAACTGGGAAAGATTTTGACAGTCCTATAAAAAGCATCAGTTTTATATATATACAAATGCAAGAACTGATTATATGCTCCAACGTCACTACTTACATAAGGTCATGGTGTTATTTCCTTAAAAAGTGGCAATCACTGAGTAATTAAGGCCCCTGACCTTCAAAGATGACTGAACACAGATGCACTACATTGTCCAGTGGGCAGGTCTGTGACAATACAGCGCTGCTACAGTACAAAATCCTCAAGCTTTTAACAGACACTCTAGAAATGCTCTTCTAACAGCCAGTTTCACCACTGACATTAAAAACATCCTTCTCTTTTAAAGCTTATCTGCACAAACGGATTTTAAGGATTAAGTGAACACTCACTGAAATCACAGAATGGTTTGGGTTGGAAGGGACCTTAAAGATCTTCTCGTTCCAACCCCTCTGCCATGGGCAGGGACACCTTCCGCTAGACCAGGTTGCTCAAAGCCTCATCCAGCCTGGCCTTGAACATCTCCAGGGATGGGGCATCCACAGCTTCTCTGGGCAACCTGCTCCAGTGCCTCACCACCCTCACAGTAAAATATTTCTTCCTAATGTCTAATCTAAATCTACCCTCTTTTAGCTTCAAACCATTACCCCTCATCCTATCACTACACTCCCTGATAAAGAGTTCCTCCCCACCTCTCCTGTAGCCGCCTTTAAGTAGTGCAAGGCTGCTATAAAGTCTCCCCAGAGCCTCCTCTTCTCCAGGCTGAACAACCCCAACTCTCTCAGCCTGTCCTCATAGGGGAGGTGCTCCAGCCCTCTGATTATCTTTGTGGCCCTCCTGTGGACTTGGTCCAACAGGTCCATGTCCTTCCTGTGCTGAGTAGAGAACCCACCTCTCCTGTAGCCGCCTTTAAGTAGTGCAAGGCTGCTATAAAGTCTCCCCAGAGCCTCCTCTTCTCCAGGCTGAACAACCCCAACTCTCTCAGCCTGTCCTCATAGGGGAGGTGCTCCAGCCCTCTGATTATCTTTGTGGCCCTCCTGTGGACTTGGTCCAACAGGTCCATGTCCTTCCTGTGCTGAGTAGAGAACTGGATGCAGTACTCCACGTGGGGTCTCACAAGAGTGGAGCAGAGGGGGAGAATCACTTCCTTAGACCTGCTGGTCTTGCTTCTTTTGATGCAGCCCAGGACATGGTTGGCTTTCTGGGCTGTAAGTGCACATTGCTGGCTCACGTTGAGCTTCTCATCTACCAGCACCCTAAGTTCTTCTCCTCAGGGCTGCTCTCAATCCATTCTCCACCCAGCCTGTATTTGTGCTTGGGAATGCCCAAACCCACATGCAGGACCTTGCACTTAGCTTTGCTGAAATTCATGAGGTTTGCATTGGCCCACCTCTTAAGCCTGTCAAGGTCCCTCTGGATGGCATCCCTTCCCTGTAGCATGTCGACTGCACCACACAGCGTGGTGTCATCAGCAAACTTGCTGAGGGTGCACTCCATCCCATTGTCCATGTCTCCCACAAAGATGTACACCACTTGTCACCAGTCTCCACGTGGACATTAACCCATTGACCACAACTCCTCGGGTACAACCATCCAGCTAATTCCTTATCCACCGCATCGTCCAACTGTCAAATCCACATCTCTCCAATTTAGAGACAGGATGTTAGTGTCAAAGGCTTTGCACAAGTCCAGGTAGATGATTTCTGTTGCTCTTGCCTTATCCACCAATGCTGTGACCCTGTCATAAAAGGCCACTAAATTTGTCAGTCACAATTTTCCCTTAGTGAAGCCACGTTGGCTGTCACCAATCACCTCCTTATTTTCCATATGCCTTAGCATAGCTTCCAGGAGGATCTGCTCCATGATCTTGCTGGGCATAGAGGTGAGACTGACCGGTCTGTAGTTCCCCAGGTCTTCCTTATTTCCTCCTTTTTAAAAATGGGGGTTATATTTTCCCTTTTCCAGTCACCAGGAACTTCACCAGAGTGCTGAGGCTTCTCAAATATGATGGACAGTGGCTTAGCAACTATGTCTGCCAGCTCCCTCAGGACCTGCAGATGTATCTCATCAGGTCCCATGGACTTGTGCACCTTCAGGTTCCTTAGATGGTCTCGCACCTGATCATGTCCTACAGTGGGCGATTCTTCATTCTCCCAGTCCCTGCCTTTGCCTTCAGTGATTTGGGCGGTGTGATTCAAGCCGTTTCCAGTAAAGACTGAGGCAAAAAAGTCACTGAGTACCTCAGCTCTCTCTATATCCTGGGTAACCAGGTCTCCCATTTCCTTCAGGAGAGGGCCGATGTTTTCCCTCGTCCTCCTTTTATCCCCAGTGTACCTATAGAAGCTTTTCTTGTTGCCCTTGATGTCCCCGGCCAGATTTAATTCTATCAGGACTTCAGCTTTCCTAACCTGATCCCTAGCTGCTCGGACAATTTCTCTGTATTCCTCCCAGGCTACCTGTCTTTGCTTCCACCCTCTACAGGCTTTTCCAAGTTAAAGTTTATCCAGGAGCTCCTTGTTCATCCACACAGGCCTCCTGACATTTTTGCGTGACCCATCTAAATACTACTCTCTGAATAAGATAGTCAGATACTCAGTGTTTCCAGAAAAAATAAAATCAAAAACCCTCAAGACCAGTTAGACAAGTGATATTTATTGCATGTTAAAAGATTCAGGCTGGTGTAACAGCACAATAAATATTAACTTACTTCATTCCCCATCTTTTGTACACATTCAACTCTATACATCAAAGGAACAGTACAAAACTCTTATCGGTTTGCTTAACTAGTGAAAATCACCAATTTAAACCCAGACACTTCTGTTCACTATTTAGTAATTACTCAATGTAACAAATATTAATCTACAGTCTTTAAAACACTATGGTTTTCCAACAGCCTGTGCATGCATTTTATTCTATGTTATTGTTTTAGACTGCTCATCTAAAGTTTCCAGAAGTTAAGAACAGTTTGTTTCAAAAAACATCAACATCCAACAGTCTGGATCATTACTGAAAACTTCTGTCACTTCTGAAAAACAGACACTGCAAATAAGGGTATTTCTCCAATCAGTAGGAAAAAATATATAGTATCAGTGCTCACACATCATTTGAAAAAAACCAAAAAAAATAACTAACAAAAAAAAAAAAACTTATTTGAGGTACATCTCTTTTGTACTTACCCTTCGGAACAGTTGGGTGTATTTTAAAGTCATAAGTGAGCACAGTTGGGATAGGTAGAAAACAGTGGGTAGGACATACAGTCACATACAGAGGCCTATACAGACTCTTCAGTCATCAAGAAAACCTAAAGTGTCTTTAACATTATGTTTAAGGAAAAACCATGCCATCTGTTTAGCAAAAACTGAAGCCTGGCATATGCACTCATCTTTTTTGTAGGCCGAAAAAAAATCAATTCTTACAATCCTTAATGTATCAGGTGACAAGTCTACACGTAAAAGGTTTTCTAAATATTTCAAAATAATCATGCTAGTCCTCAAGAAAGCATGCACGCTGTTGACAAAGGAGGGTGGCACAAAAGAAGGGTAAAAATATGACACGAAACGACCTCTATATGTTACCTATAAACATTCCTCCCACTGCCTGGCCAACGCACGGGAAAACACAGACCGTTTGCTTTCAAAATAAACCCCCACGCCACCCAGGGAGCGCTGGGCTGGATCGGACCAGGCCCGACCTGCAGGCGAGCCACCGGACAGCGCCAGCAAAACCCAAGAGGAAACATTTATTTCTCCTTCTCCGAATCGCTTCCCCCCAGGGCTGCCGGCCCGC
>NW_010133546.1:1715-4328 GCF_000699245.1 Pterocles gutturalis | reverse complement strand
ACATGTGCACTATACCATGAACTTTTCTTTGTCACAGTACAATTACTTTAATTATAAATGATTTAACATAATCTCTTGGGATCACAAAAGCCTATTATAGCAGCATGCTCATGTTGATGTAGTGTGGTTAAGATTGTGTCAGCATTTTCATTATAACCGTTTTCCAAGCTATGTAGCTCAGATGTAAAAAAAAAAAAAAAAAAAAATCTAGGCTGAAATTTGACATACCCAGGCTTACTTTGACACTGGCAGCCCTGAATAAGAGATGGGAAATTGCCAGTGCCATAAATGACGCTACTTTATAGTAAAATGACTGCCTGCAACACAAAGACAATTATTGCAAAAGTAAAAATTGTCTAATTCTTAAATGTTTCTTTACTTGTCAGCTTACATGTAGGACAGAATGGGAAGGATTAAGTTGCCTTGTCTGTGTGTATTAGTGTTTTCTCAGTAAGATCTGAGTTTGTAACTGGACCCAAATTCATTCAGAATGTTTTATTTGCCAAAAGGGAAAATAGATGTCCACCTTCTGCCTGGAAAAATGTCATCACTGTCTCAAGAAGAAAGCTGGTCTTCGATGGGACCGTAGGAGGTCTGAGTTGTGCCCTTGGCTTTGCAGGCTGCCTGTTTGTCTTGAGAAAGGCACTTGTATTTGTTACCCCTTCATGAAGTGCAGACGATGGTTCTTTGTTATAGGCATGGCATAAAGGTTGTAGTGTGTACGCTGTATTTCAAGATCATTATGTAGAAAATGTGCTGAAATTGCAAGCTATTAATTATTGTGACTGTAATACAGTTTTGTACTGGAGTATCACTGTGTTGGGTGCAGCTTTTAAAGACTTACATGAAGAAAAAAGTAGAGCTCCTTGGTCTACATTGCATGCCTGTTAATATGTCCTTATTTACAAATGCTTTTGGGGATCCTGCAGAGTGAAGGGGTTTTTGACAGATGGAATACTTGTTTACACAGTTGTCTTGAAATTTTAATGACACTTGGCAGAACCATACCGCTATCTTTGTAAAAGCACTAGAGTGACTTAAATTGTTTGTCCCTCTTATTTAATCAAGCCTCAGAGTAGTGTATAAATTTTAACTCATCATAACACGAGAAATTACACAAGAGCATCTTTTATTTCTGTTAATGACAAGATACAATTTATATGGGCACATTGGCCATGACTAACTCATTCTGGTATGTCAGTGGTAAAGTAATCTTCTAATAAGGTAATACTGGCTTTAGCCTAGTGCTACTGCAAAACAAAATTTTTCTAGAGGTAGTTAGAACATTGTATTAATTTACAAAATCTTAGTTTATACAGGAACCAAAAAACTTATGGCAATAGTTTTTCCCCTTTCTTTTGCACTTATATATCATTAAGAAAGGAAATTAAAATTTATGAATGCATTAAAATAATGCCGTCATCATAAATAGTCATTAGCAGGGCTGTGGCCCTTCACCAACACTACCCCTTTAGAATCCTTTAGTGAAGGATAACACAGGTTGCAAGAGAATCTTTATGCAATAGATTAAATAATTTTTTTCTGTTAGATGCTTTGAAGAAGTAATATTCAGTAGGAACCAAGTTTTCACTTGAACTATGTTGATATGACATAATATAAATTTTTAAATATTATTATGAATAAGTACAAAATCAGATGCATGTTGAAAATAGTGTGATTTGAAATAGTTAATGGTGTGCTGTGAATCTGTTGAATGGACTGAAATACGAGGGGCAGTCATCAACCTGAGAAAAAATGCAAGACTTCTGTTTTGTGATTGGAGTGCTGGCACGTTGGAAATTGCACATTGACATTTTATGGAGTATAACCAATAGAAAATGGCCTCTCAAGGTCATTCGTCTTTGATGCTGATTCGTATGGAAATTTAGTGGATAAAACTTGATTATCAAAGATCTTCACAAACATGCAGTTGTCCGGTTTTTTGGACATTATACTGGTATTATTAGATATATCTATGTTGAACTGTAGTCATAAGTAAATAATATTGCTGTCCTGTATCAAAACAAAGGGGCTTTCACAACTGAAAAGTTTCAGAGACTTTTTAGTCATAGAAGTAGTGGTTATTTTTATCACATTCTAATGTCCATTTAGTTTATTATAGTCAAGCTAGAAAATTACTTTTAATATGTTCATGCTTTTCTTTGGAGCAGTCTAAACTTACTTAGGGGCAGACAAATGTTGCCATTGCCTAGGCTACATTCAAAATTTTGACTGGATGGGGAGAACTAGGTGTTTACCTCTGTTTCTCCAAGTATGACCTACTGGACTTAATGCTTTCTGAACTTCTGGAGAGTAGTATAGCATTAGTGTCTGGCATTTTTTCTTGGTGTTTCTTGCAGTACCCTCCTTTTTAGCTAAAGAGTAAGCTGCAAGTCCTTTTACTAGGCTAATCATTTAATGGTCTACTATCTCATCACATACACAGTAGAGATTAATATCAATTTTTACTTTCTGTAAATTCGTACCAGCAGAGTAAGGGTAGTTTTCACTTTTTTTTTTTTTTTTTTCTTTTTTGGGGGGGGGTTACTTCTAGTGTGCCTATCAGTAGACTCAAAGTATCTTACTATTTGATTTCTCTTTGTTCTACACTCT
>NW_010133546.1:0-903 GCF_000699245.1 Pterocles gutturalis | reverse complement strand
GAGATAGATATTTGCAAAATATGTTTTTGTAAAATCAGAGTAGTTCTGTAAGTAGGTATTACCTTTTTTCTAGGCTGTGCTTTTTATCTCCTGGTAGCTTTTTGAGTTACTGCTTTCTGCATGTTTGGTGGTAAATGTATTTTGCCATGATACAGTACATGCCATTCTCTTCCACCCATGGAATTTGCTACATAAGACATCAACTTTATCAGAACATAAGTGTTGGTATCATATTAAAATGTTCATTGCCTCACCTGTACAGTTCTGTGATGAAGATGTATGCTTCTCAAATGAGATTTGGCCTGAATCAAAACCTTTTTTTAAAATTGTATGGGATCTTTTCTTTACAAATTTGCTGTCTACTTCGTGTTCTCTTCAGAATGTAACTAGATCTCCAGAGGCTTTAAGCCCATGAGGTGCATGTGGAGTGGAGGACTCTGCATAAGTTTCTGTAAGATTACTAGATTTTGAGACAGTTAGAAATATTGCAGTACGCTTTCCTGTTCTCTGGTCTCCGTCAGGCTTCCCTTCAGAATGATAATTGCAGGACATGTTGCTTTCTCCAAGTTTGTGTAAAGTTTTGGGAATTGAAAGGGATATTTACGAAGACAATTGTTAGTTTGGAGAGGCCAGTCTTGTTAGACGATCTCTCTGTCACTGGGAGAGTGAAAGAGAGAAGGGACTAAAAGGTGATTCAGAGTAGGGCCTAATTTAGTTGGTCTAAGTCACTTTATGTTACAATAACAAGCAGTGTGGTTGCAAGAGGCATTGGATCTGAGGAGAAAAACTGTGTGCCATTAGGACTCAACATTCATTTGGGGACTGAGGGGAGTATTTTGGACAAGGTCTAGCCTGGTCCCACGTCCTGTTATGTTGTTGTGCTGAATTGCCTTTCGGAGTAGC
>NW_010133545.1:62925-65107 GCF_000699245.1 Pterocles gutturalis | reverse complement strand
TGATTCTGTGATTCTGTGAACCTGGTCTAGTGGAGGGTGTCCCTGCCCATGGCAGGGGGGTTGGAACTTGATGATCTTTAAGGTCCTTTCCAACCCAAACCATTCTATGAGTGTATGATTCTATTATTCTATTAGTGTATATTTATATACTTCAGTACTTTAGGCTTGCTTTAGAGAAAAATAGATCTAAACTTAGAACAATAACATCAAAATAGGCTTTACAAAATTCCTTAAAAAAAATCCCAAGAGTTTTCCTGTGAGTACTGCTGTAATTGTAATTTTTTATGTAGATTCACTATGGTTATTTTTACGTAGTCTAAAGTAGGAATGAAGCTTCGGGGGGTTTTTTGCCTTGGTTTTTGGGGCTAAGGAAGGAAAAGGGCAAAAGGATAAGAAAAGATAAGGATAAGGTTAAAAAGAGACCTTTAGTGATGTTGGGAAATGAGGATATGCAGAACTCTTTTCAAAACCCTGCTTGACATGTTTTTCAGTTGATTGCTGCAATTTTGGCAGATAGGAGAATGTACCTGCAATGATGTTAATGGTTTATTTCACAATTGTTCAGTATTTCTCCCTGGTAGTGTAACATACCAATTTCACCACAGGTGAAATTGGCGCTGCAGTTGATACAGCTTTCCAATTTTACTTGTCATGCAAGTGAAGAGACAGTAATTTGAATCCTGAAATAACATTTTTAATCACTTGACAAAAGTGACACTCACCTAATTATGGAAAGGTTTATACATGAACACGTTCCATGTACACTCAAAATGGAAGTCAAATAGGATTAACAAAATTAAACTTGACATCTACTGTACATGCAATCCTTGGCAAGTTTGGTTTTTTTTTTAATGTGAGCCCAGAGGTAGGATTAAATACACTTGGAAAAACATAGTATTTAAAATAAAAAAGTGTACCCAAATGACAAAGTATAGTTTGCTTCTCAGTGTCTAGTTAGGGACAGGTCAGCTACTGCCATATTTAATTTTTAATGGACAAATGTAATTGGATATACACATGAAAGAATTGCAGGCAAAGAAGTATGTTTGTTTTTAAATGATAGTGTTCTTTCAATGTTGAAAATGATCACAAATGGTAATCATTGGAAGTGGTACGGGCCTGTTGAATGCTACAGCTGTAAGACTTAAGTAGTATGCTACTGAAGCTTTAAGATTGATAAGTGGATGATTCCAGAGCCCAGCCTTCCTGTGTGGATGTTCTGTGTTTCCCCTCCTGCCCCATCTGCAAACTTGAAACCACAATTACTCTGAGCATGTGGGGGAATTGTGAAGAGAGCCTAGTGCCTGGAACAGGAGTTCCTGTTTGGAGTGGGAGGACGGTGGCATCCAGAGCCTTCTGAGAGGGTACGCGTGTCTGCTGTTTGTTGAGAAAGGGAACGATAGGAAGAAAAGGTCTACCTGCTGGCTGGACTTCGTGGAGTAGCAGTGTTTTTGCACTAAACTAGAAACATGTGTCTTATTGCCAGTTGCAAGCTAAAATTGACAGCACTAGTTTAGATCCAAACAACAAACCTATACTTATTGGTGAATCATTTTAGTGAGACCTGTATCAAGGCTGAGGATTTTGCTTAAAGATGGGATAGAGGCAAAGCTGTAAAAACTTATCGGCTGGATTAAGCAAACAAGAAATTTGCTGAAGCTGCTTTGTAGCAAGATATAGTTGTATAAGTAACTGGAGTAACTCATTGCTGTTGTGGTTGATACATTAAAGCTTTGCCACACTCCCGTTGTTTTGCCTGCAAAATACTTTTGCTAATTCATAACTAGTAAATTATATTACACATAACAGCATGCATGCTAAATTACAGTCCGGGTTTTCTTCTCTTAAACTCCTGGGTTAAGACTCTGTGTGGCCTTAGTACACAGTTTACATGCAGTGGAACTTGTGGATTTACATAAGCTCCCGTGTGAATGGTCATGTTAAGTCGTAGTCAGTCTTAGCACTGATAGCCATAGCAGTGAGCAACAGGGACCATCAGAATGCTGCATGAATTAGAAATCTGAAACCAAAGAAAGGAAAAGCAGATTTATATAATAAAGTTCTATATGTACTTCTTCTAGTAGTTGGCTCTATACTGTGTAAAAAAAAAAAAAAAAAAAAAAAAGAATTCCAGTAGAAAATTTTTTTTTTTTTCTAATGGGTTTTTATGTAGAGATGTACA
>NW_010133545.1:56802-62397 GCF_000699245.1 Pterocles gutturalis | reverse complement strand
TCACGAGAGTGGGGTAGAGGGGGAGAATCACCTCCTTCGACCTGCTGCTAATGCTTCTCTTGATGCAGCCCAGGACACAGTTGGCTTTCTGGGCTGCAAGTGCACATTGCCAGCTCATGTTGAGATTTTCATCAACCAGTACCCCCAAGGGCTGGTCTCTATCCGTTGTCTCCCCAGCCTCTATTTGTGCTTGGGATAGCCCCAACCCACCTCGAGGACCTTGCACTTGGCCTTGCTGAACCTCATGAGATTTGCATTGGCCCGCTTCTCAAGCCTGTCAAAGTCCCTATTGATGGCATCCCTTCCCCCCAGTGTGTCCACCACACCACACAGCCTGATGTCATCAAAGCCTAGTCAAAAAAAAAAAAAAATCAGGTGTCATTGAGAGGTGATAGTCTTGTTATCTGTAACAGATGAATCAAGCTCATGAGAATATTCACCTTGGTGTGTCTCATCTACCTGATGAGAATCTTCAGTGCGCTATTTGGGCTTAGAAGCAGCCCTTTACTTCAATTGCAGTTTATTTTGCTAAAGCAATTCCATACCATGGGAAGAAAACTACTGTGTGTGAATATGATGCTACATGCACAGGAAAGGCATGGACCTGTTGGAGAGAGTCCCGAAATTGGTCAGAGGGCTGGAGCACCTCCTCTATGAGGACAGGCTGAGAGAGTTGGGGTTGTTCAGCCTGGAGAAAAGAAGGCTCCAGGGAGACTTAATAGCAGCCTTCCAGTACCTGAAGGGGGCTACAGGAGAGATGGGGAAGCACTCTTTATTGGGGAGTGTAGTGATAGGACGAGAGGTAATGGCTTTAAGCTGAAGGAGAGTAAATTTAGACTAGACGTTAGGAAGAAATTTTTCACTGTGAGGGTGGTGAGGCACTGGAACAGGTTGCCCAGAGAAGCTGTGGATGCCCCATCCCTGGAGGGGTTCAAGACCAGGCTGGATGAGGCTTTGAGCAACGTGGGCTAGTGGGAGGTGTCCCTGCCCATGGCAGGGGGGTTGGAACTAGATGGTCTTTATGGTCCCTTCCAACCCAAACCATTGTATGTTTCTGTGATTAACCCCTTGTGTATATGATCTTACTAATACACTGAAGAATTCTTTCTGTGTAAGAGTTCAGACATGAAAGATAAGAAGTGATGGTGAGGCTAACATATGGCTTCTGTAGCAATGGTAAGCAAAAGTGGCTAAAATTTTTAAGGTGGAATGGTGGTTGATCTGGAATAAACATCTTTTACATGTGTGCGTGCGTGCATGTGTGAATGCATACAGTATATACCCGCACATCCCTGCTCCCTTGTTGAGGCATGTATTCTCTCATAGCATTTAAGTAGCTGTTTCTTGGATGTCAGTAGCTACTGCTATGACCATTCAGTTTGGAAGTTTGCCCTCCCACCATAGGATATGTGAGCTTCTTTTAAGGGGTCTGGATAGCTGTGACTTAAATGTCCGCATTATACCATCTCTTCAGTAGATTGGCTTTTTCTTTCTGTCAAGAGTGACAAGTATTCACCCTGCAGTTACCTTTAGTAAGGCCAGGCAGAGCTTCAGTAAATCTGTGACTTCTAAAAAAATATAAACAAAAGTTATTTGTAAGTTGTGAGTGCTGAGGTTTGAATTTTAATACCTGAGCTAGTTCCATAGTACAGACCAGCTGCATAGTAGTATATCTGTGTAACATTTGGACTATTTTTTTTTCTTTTAATAGTTCATTTTGACATGGTAAAAGAACTTTAAACAGTTTTCAGTTTTTTCTGGGAGTCATACTGCTAAAGTCCCTTTAAGAAGTGTGAAGTTACAGGAAGCTTTATTTACAGCCAGCCTAAAGGGAACCATGCTGATGATTAGGTCCTTTTGGATGTCTTGAAATCCATAAGACCATGAACAACTCATCTAAAGTTTACAGGAATTGGGCCAGTATCTGTTGTACTTACTGCAGTGTACCAAGTTGTGCGAGTTTTAAGAAATCCTATTAAAATACCAAATGAGATTTGAATCTCTGTAGCCATATGCTAAATTGCAAAACTAGAGCATAGGACAAAAGGTCACTGTTGTATCTATTAGAGTTATAGAACGTTCTTTGTTAATTATGCATTCATCCAGCTCTGAATATCGTCCTGCTATCTAGTTTAATTAAGTTTTACTAAGTAATTCAGAGTGCTTATCCTATGTTTAGAACTTAAACTTTTTTGAAAACCACTAAGCATACTGTTTTTTTTTGTCAAAAAGACAGTGATTAAATGTTATCTTATGTGTGCCTACCTTCCTGTTGCATGTGGTACTCTGCAGAAGTTTTAAAATGTATTCCTGAGGGCATAAATAAAAGGAGTCTTCTTTGTGTATTGAAATGTAGATTTATAATGAGACCTCATGTCTTTTTGTAGTTAGTTGTTGTATTTGCCAGGTTTTTTTAGACTGGTGTCCCTTTCCTTGTCTCTCCCTTCTCCCCACCCCCCTCAGGCAGCTTATCTACTGCATTTACTTATGATGAGTCAACAAAATCTCCTACTCGGCTGTGGCCAAGATTTTTTTTTTTTTTTTAATTTATTGTAGCACCAACCTTCAGCATTTTAGCTGTGTGGATTGTGTGGTTTATATCATCTAATAAAGCACTTTTTCAGCATAAAAAAATTGAATCGCTTGCAATCTAGTTTTTGAATAGCAGCACTTTTAATAAAACACATGAGTATGTGGACAAGTGTCATTTTTTTCCAGCCTCAAACAGCAAGAAAAAAGCCAATATAGCTTCTCCCTGTCTTGCTAAGAAACTTTAACTAGGAAGAAAATAAAATTTAATCTCTATGTTCCCTTAAATTCACAATAAAGTAGGAAGAATTAAATTATTTTGATGATTATGATTTATGTCTATGAAACAATCTCTCTTTAGAGCTATAATTTCGCTTTTGGGTAGTCTGATGTCTTGCTCTCAAAAAAGAACCAAAGCTGCTTTATGTAGGAGCTTTATTTCATATTATTTGTCATTGCTTATAGGATTTTTAATTTTTTTTTTGTCAGAAAGTTGGTTTTTCTGAATCCCTAAGATTCAGATGGAATAAGATGGAAAGATGAAATATAAGTAGTCCCTTTAGAGAATTAAGAGCTGTAGGCAAGCTTCCCTTGTCCTCCATATTAAAAACTAAAAAAGGGCTCTCTGCAAATATGGTGTTTGATCTCTGCTTGTTTTCTAAATGTCAAACTGCAAGACGAGTTTATTTAAATACTTTCTTAGTGTTACTTGTTGACATAGCAGTTGTCTGACTTCCCATCAGGGTGTAATTTGGTACAAAAGGTGTAAATTAGACAACAAAAAAAGAAAAGTTGAGAACCTTAAAGCTGGAACAGTTTTGGTGGCCTATACTTGTCATCATCGGTTTCACACTCTCGGAAATTGGCTGAAACATGCTTTCCATATTGAACTAGAGACTAGATTTAATTAAATTTATATAATCTTTGTTGACTGCAATGCAGCATTGTGAAGGTCCAAAACTATTGTAGCTCAGTTCAATCAGGTTTTCGCTACCTTGCTTTTTAGATTGCCCTGCATAATATGTACATGCACACATCTGTCTATATAGATAGATCAAGTGTGTGTGTATATCAATGCACATATACTGTGATCTATATCGGCACAATAACCGGAATCTTGCTGTTTCTTTCATACTCCTGGTGAATCCGCCAGCGCAGGTGAAGTTTTGCTTGCTGCGTTATGTGGGACCTCAGCCCCCAAATCCCACCAGCCCCACAGATGGTCTTGTGGCTGACTTTAGATGCGCCATGTGCTTTCCAAACAACCCTTCTCTCCCCCCTGCTGCTGAAGTATCAGTTCTGCCTGCTGAGCCAGTTCTCTTCTAGGAACATGGTAATGCCTGCATGGAGAAAATGCTAATCTGGGATCTCTCTTTTAATTTTTTTTCTTAATATAGAAAATTTTCTGATTTCAAAACTGAATCGTATTTACATATTTCAAAGAACTGTTTGAATGCTCTTGATTTCTATGGTAAAAATTGTTAGAGGCAGTAATCAGTTTCTTAAGTTTCCCTCCCTTTTATTTAAAGGGAAGAGTAAAAGTAAACTTGCACCAAATATTTGGTGCACCTGCTGACTCGTGTGTGACTTGACTGGAGAAAGGGACACTTGTGTGGTCTTGAAACTGCTTTCATCTAGGGAAGAAATAGCATTGCTTGGCTGTGGCAGATGACAGGTTTAGTAGTGTAAAACAAGATTGTATTCATGTCTCACTGTTCTGTTACAAATTTTGGTTCTTCTTGAAAGTGGTGGAAAATTTCACAGGGTGGGGGGAAGGGATCTCAATAAACTGGAGTGTGCAAGATGAGAATAGAGAAGAAAAAGAGAAGACCCTTTAAAGGGTGATAGTTGCATCTGAAGTGAGAGTTGAGTAATGTTATTTGAAAGAAAAATGCTTTAATGGCTAAATTGGACAACTAGCTCGCAATATCAATAGTTGCATCTGAAGTGAGAGTTGAGTAACGTTATTTGAAAGAAAAATGCTTTAATGTTGGCTAAATTGGACAACTAGCTTGCAATATCACTTTATTTTTTTAATGGCTAAATTGGACAACTAGCTCGCAATATCACTTAATAGCAACATGCTTTTAAAAAATAAAGATAATTTTTATTTCATCAAGGAAAATTATTTCTTATCTACTTAAAATGTATGTCGAAACTACAAATATTGCTTTGGAGACCTAAAGTTGTACGAATATAATATTAATTGTTCCTTTTCCCTATGTTTTTGTTTACAGACCAGTCTTTCCATATGGGGATGGGGAAGTCTTGGTGTTGTGCTTTTTCTAGTAACTTTTGGACCCTTCGCTATATTTTACTTTGCATTTTATATCCTCTGCTTTTTGGGTGGGTAAGTATACTACTTAGTGTTTTGTATAATTTACTATGAAAGTAAAATTTTAATGTATATATTAGCAAATAGTTTGCTTTGAAAATCTGAAGTGACTTTTATGTAGTTAATATTTACACATTTGAGCAGCTCTTTATGAGCCATTTTTTTTCTTGAAATTACAACTTTATCAAAACTAATTTTTCCCCTGTTGAATAGTGCTTATACTACCTTTGCCCAGGCAAAAAAAAAAAAAAAAAAAAAAATTCTGATAAAAAAAAAAAGTAGCTATTTATAATGGGTGTTGGAGGACAAATGCATAAAACCCATGTTAACTTCAATTCATATAATAGAATCATAGCATGGGCTGGGTTGAAAAGGACCTTAAAGATCATCTAGTTTCAACCCCCCTGCTGTGGGCAGGGTTGCCAGCCACTAGAGCAGGCTGCCCAGGGCCCCATCCAGGCTGGCCTTGAACCCCTGCAGGGATGGGGCATCCACAGCCTCTCTGGGCAACCTGGGCCAGTGCCTCACCATCCTCTGAGTGAAGAATTTTCTTCTCATATCTAACCTAAATCTCCCCTCTTAGTTTAAAACCGTTCCCCCTCATCCTGTCACTATCAACACATGTAAACAGTTGCTCCCCCTCCTGTTTATAGGCTCCCTTCAAGTACTGGAAGGCTGCAATGAGGTCACCCCAGAGCCTTCTCTTCTCCAAGCTAAAAAAGCCCAGGTCC
>NW_010133545.1:54775-56739 GCF_000699245.1 Pterocles gutturalis | reverse complement strand
TCCAAGAGCTCCACGTCCTTCCTGTGCTGGGGGCCCCAGGCCTGGACACAGTACTCCAGATGGGACCTCACAAGAGCCGAGTAGAGGGGCACAATCACCTCCCTCTCCCTGCTGGCCACCCCTTTTTTTAATGCAGCCCAGGACATAGTTGGCCTTCTAGGCTGTAAGCGCACACTGCTGGCTCATGTCCAGCTTCTCGTCCATCAGGACCCCCAAGTCCTTCTCTGCAGGGCTGCTCTCAAGGAGTTCTTCTCCCAGTCTATATAAGTACCTGGGATTGCCCCAGCCCAAGTCATATTTTCTGTTACTGTGTCAGTTTTTTCCCAGGTACTTGCCAAGTAATTATATCACCTTTCCTTATCACAATCACATTTTCCTACCTAAGATACTTCATTCACGAGGAAAGTGAGTGGGTGTGTGGAAATGATGCTACATCTTGATACATCTTGAGTAAGTACATCAGTTCAGCAGCTGTAGAGATTTCATACATTATCTATAGACAGGAAGGGAGCAAACAGGTGATGTTTTTGTAGTCTTTAGCGCCTTTAGTACATTATACATTATAATTTCTGCTTTGTCACCATTAAGACTTTTATTTTTTAATGCCAAGTCTAAGGAGGAGGAGGATATTCCTCCTTCCTCTCACTCATAAGACTGATCTGCAGGACAGTAACATTTCAAGGTTCTCCCAAGACCTGCTTGACTTACAATATTGGGTGTTTCAACTATCTTTAATACATTTTTTCCTTCCTTTGAAATACCCTTTAACTGTCTTAGTGTATACAGTACAGAATGTATGTATGGTGCTTCAACTAACTCGGCCCGTCTTTTACCATCTGCCTTTTCCTTGTCCTATGAAAGTTTCTTACCTTACGCTCTCTCTCCTTCCCTCTTTCAGTCCCGAGGAAGTAAAATAAAAATGATGTGAATTGCAGCTCTGCCAGAAGTCTTAGGCTTCCGATATTGTGAGAGTTGAAATTTCTCAGACCATCAATTGCTTCGCCGTTGAAAGGAATTTGTTCTGTCATCAAATAACACAATTACTGATACTTAATCGCAACTATATATATGTGACTGGCTGCCTAAAGTGATGATTCTAACTGATGACCAAATTGGGAATGGTTCTGAAGCTGTTTTTTGACTTTCATAAAGCATTCAGCTGAGGCTGTTACTTTTCAGACTTGAGGGAAAAATGATAGATCTCTAGTCTTTATTTTTCTGTCTTTCACCTTTGTTCTGTTGTTAATCTATGTGAGAAGCTGGTCTTCCAATAATCTTTGGAAATAAGTAATGACAAATATTTACGTAAAATACAGTCTCTTCCTTTTTCTGTTCTGTTCATTTAGAGAAAAGACTAAAATGATATCTCATTTACGGTATTGAATATCATAGAATCATACAATGATTTGGGTTGGAAGGGACCTCAGAGATCATCTAGTTCCAACCCCCCTTCCACAGGCAGGGACACCTCCCACTAGACCAGGTTGCTCAAAGCCTCATCCAGCCTGGTCTTGAACACCTCCAGGGATGGGGCATCCACAGCTTCTCTGGGTAACCTGTTCCAGTGTCTCAACCACCCTCACAGGAAAAAATTTCTTCTTGATATCTAGTCTAAATCTACCCTCTTTCAGCTTATAACCATTACCCCTTGTCCTGTCACTACACTCCCTGATAAAGAGTGTTTCCCCATTCCTCCTGAAGGCCCCCTTCAGGTACTGGAAGGCTGCTATTAGGTCTCTCCGGAGCCTTCTTTTCTCCAGGCTGAACAACCCCAACTCTCTCAGCCTGTCCTTATAGGAGAGGTGTTCCAGCCCTCTGACTATCTTTGTGGCTCTCCTCTGGACTTGCTCCAACAGGTCCAGGTCTTTTATATGTTGGGGGCCCCACATCTGAACACAGTACTCCAGGTGTGGTTTCACGAGAGCAGAGTAGAGGGGGAGAATCACCTCCTTCGACCTGCTGCT
>NW_010133545.1:29800-54760 GCF_000699245.1 Pterocles gutturalis | reverse complement strand
CCAGGACACGGTTGGCTTTCTGGGCTGCAAGTGCACATTGCCAGCTCATGTTGAGCTTTTCATCAACCAACACCCCCAAGTCCTTCTCCCCAGGGTTGCTGTCAATCCATTTTCCACCCAGTCTGTATTTGTGCTTGGGATTGCCTTGACCCACCTGCAGGACCTTGCGCTTGGCCTTGTTGTGAACTTCATGAGATTTGCATTGGCCCGCTTCTCAAGCCTGTCAAAGTCCCTATTGATGGCAACCCTTCTCTCCAGTGTGTCCACGATGCCACACCACACCCTTGGTGTCATCGGCAAACTTGCTGAGGGTGCACTTGATCCTGCTGTCCGTGTTGCCGACAAAGATGTTAAACAACACCAGTCCCAGTACCGACCCCTGTGGAACGCCGCTTGTCACTGGTCTCCACTTGGACATAGAGCCATTGACCACAACTCCTTGAGTGCAGCCGTTTAGCCAATTTCTTATCCAGCAAGTGGTTCTTCCGTCAAATCCATGTCTCTAATTTAGAGACAAGGATGTCATGTGGGACAGTGTCAAAGGCTTTGCACAAGTCCAGGTAGATGCTTCCCTTCCCCACCAGTGCTGTGGCCCTGTCATAGAAGGTCACCAAATTTGTCAGGCACGATTTGCCCTTGGTGAAGCCATGTTGGCCATCATCAATCACCTCCTTGTTTTCCATGGGCCTTAGCATAGTTTCCAGGAGGATCTGCTCCATGATCTTGCCAGGCACAGAGGTAAGACTGGCCGGCCTGTAGTTTCCCGGGTCTTCCTTTTTTCCCATCTTCATGAGTTAGATAAGCATTTACACTAGAAGTTTCTGGTTAGCTAATGGATACACCGAATGGTCAGGCTGTGTATCCTTCTCTTGTGTGCAAAAGATTTTAAATTATTTTAATTAATTTAATTAATACATTTTAAATTTAAATGTATTAATTTCTGCTGTAGAGGCAGAAGCTCCTGGCATTGCTAGATTAAGAAATTAAAATTCTTGAAGGTATCTAAGAAGATGAGCATATATTTAAACTCTGTTGGTAGCCTATTAGTGTTTTTCAGTGAGTCATTAACTTTAAAAGGTGCATAACATTTGAGCGAAAACCCATGTATAACCTATAGCTAGTCATTGTCGAGGCTTTAATCCTTTTGAATGAAAGAAGTACCTCTTCCCTCCTTGTCATGCCTTCCACACTCCTAAGTTGCTGATATATGTTTGAAGTTAAAACTGGTTTTTGTCCCTGAACAAATGCATTTTGCGTGCAGTTTTCTTTAAAAGAAGACTGAGGTTTCTATTAGAAAAGTGGTAGATAATAAAAAGAAAAATCAAACTTTTTAATAATTAAAAAACCGAAACAGCAATGCAGCTCCCTCCCCAAACCAAAACATTAGTTAACTTTTAAGCATGTGAAACTAATATTGAGATTTTTCTAAGCAAGTTTTTGTCCTTGAACTGA
The DNA here is from genome assembly GCF_000699245.1 of Pterocles gutturalis. NCBI lineage: Eukaryota > Metazoa > Chordata > Aves > Pterocliformes > Pteroclidae > Pterocles > Pterocles gutturalis. Next base: position 53,308 of record NW_010133545.1, on the reverse strand, counting down.
ATTATGATGCTACTGGCACCATTGGGTGGTATGATTTTAAAGCTCTCTGCAAGTATCTGGAGCAGAAGAGCAATTAGACCTACTTTTATTGTTTTGTCCTCATATGTAGGAAGTACATGTTTTTGGCAGATAAAGATGGCTGTAACAGAATCAGAGTATCAAGTGAAATTTTCTTATGTATTATCAAGTTACCAATAATAATTTTATGTAGCTTTTGCGGGGTTTTTTTGTTTTGTTTTTTCTCCCTGGAGTTGTTTAAGTATAAATACCACCTCCCTGCTTCTGAATTACTGAGCCTCTGGAGTACTTAAAAAGAATGGTTCTCAGTTTGGGAATTAAAATGTTCAAATGGCATATTTTACCTTGATTAGGAATTTCATTCTAATCTTATGAGTATCATTTGTCAACAGCAATCTGTATTAATAGAATTTATTATTTCAGATGTTTCAGGCATGGAGTAACTTTGTGACTTCCTGTGGTCACAAATGTTGGTCAGCTGGCCTTTAAGTGGAGTACTTCGAAATTTGTGTAAAATGCTATTCATGTTTAGCCATCCCAAGGCTAGTCTGAGCAGCAGTAACCTCATATTCTCTCTTTTTTCTTTTTTTTTTATACTTGACTTTTCAAAGGCTACATGCTTTGTGCTATAATTGGCACAGCTTTTAGGTTTTTATCTGTTTCTTAGTAAAACCAGCTTTATGTTTTTGTTTTTGTGCCCTAGTGTCTTAAGCTGTAAATAAATTATTGCTGTTGTAGCAAGGTTGACCTTTTTGTAGTGGTTGCTTTTTCTGTTATGCCTTCATTATATCATAAAGAAAACAATAATAAAATTAACTGCTGTCCTACTTAGCTATAAGTCATAATTTAAATATCATTGTAGAATTGTGAGGGAAGAAGATAATGAATTTCTGATCTAACTTTTTAAATGGTCCAGGAGTGCATTTATTTAGATTTTATACGCTGAATTAATTAAAAGAAAACACCACCACCAAAAACCAAAAAATCCCAACACCCTAAAAAACGTACGACCTAAATAAAACCCAACACCTTGTGTTTGGCTTTTTCCTTGACTCTGTTCTTGTTCAGCCTGGCAGGACTACTGGTTTGTTTTGGTTTGATTTTTCTTTGTAGTTTAAGTTGCAAATTTTCTTACTTGTTTAAACATACACAGTCAGTAGTTACTACATCAGTTTCTTCCAGATCTGTGTTTCTGGGGCTTGTGCTGTAATGGAATGGCCTAAAAGTCTCTCTAAAGAGTCTATTTCTTCATAGTGTTGAAGTAAAAGAGTATTTGTATAAATAAAACCAGAGCAACGTATGTATGTACTCCTCTTTCTGTGTACTAATATTTGTGAGCATAGGTAGCATGCCATCAGAGGTTCTGCATGCTGCAGCTGTGTAGTGTTGGCTGTGCTATATAGATCTGCTGAGTGATAAGAATATGTCAGGACTGATAATACAAAACTTGGAAACTTCATACTTATGTCAGTTATTTTGAGCAGCATGCTGCAGTGTAAAAGAGCACTGTACTAGGAGAGTAGACAGTGAGAATTGTCATATATTGTAATTTTATAACCTGCTGTGAAGTATTTTCTGGAGGGAGGGAAAAGGTGACTTGTTCTAGCTGGTCTTTATTTTTCCTTTTTAGGGGTTTTGTGGTTACTCTTTTATTTGGAAAAAGCAACTCAGAAAAATACCTTGAACAGTGTGAACATTCGTTTCTTCCTTGTACATCAGTTGGGATCCCTAAGGTAAGGATAGTTTACTGGTCTTAACTTCTAGATCAGATTTTATAACTTTGAAAATCAGAATAACACTAGTAATCAGTTTCAATCTAAGAATTGTAACCATTTCCCAAGGGTAAAAAAGTCTGCTTTTACATTTTCAGGCAACTGCAATTTGCAAGTGAAACGCTAGATTTTTTTCTTTCTTAGAAATACAAGCTTTTTAAGCATTTATGGAAAGTTTGTTGCAAGGCTTCATTATGAGAAGTGAGTAACATGTAACTGGCTAATATTATCTGTGAGGGAATTGTTAAACCATTCCTTTCTAGACTACTTGTGTGTGTGGTGTTTTTCTGGGGGACGAGTGGTAGCTCCTTCTTGCTTTTTGTTGCATGATTGTTGTGACTGTTTAGGATTGTTTCATCACGGGATCTGTAGTCTCACCAGTTTTGAGTCTTTTGATTGTTTGTGGTTGTAAAGTTGCTTGCCTAACTAAGATTAGGCTGTAATAAAATCTAGATTTATAGTACTTTATGGATGTAGAAGTTACCATCTTTGTCTATCTTTGAGACTGAGCAAGGATCCTGGAAATGCATATATAAATATGGAGCAGCAGTGGGATCCCCTTTTCAACTCTTTTCTTTTTTTCTGATTTGTTAGCAGACACGTAATTTTCATTGCTGAACGTAAATTCAGAGTTCCTAAATGGATAAATCTGCATCTGTTTAGTACAGAATAGATTCTTAATAGCCAAGAGGCAGAACTTCTAGGAATGCCTGGTTTATGAACCAATACATTTTGGCAGCTCTGGATCGTGGCCTAATCCATGTGCCCTCATCAGAACAGAGAAAACACTTTAACCCAAAGTTTGGTAGTTTCGTTACGTTTAATCTCACAACTGTTTTGACTGAAACATCCTACTTTATCTTAGCTGTCAGGTCACTATACTTCCTCTTGTCTGTGAACTTTATTATCAGTAGCACATAGAAATTTATTTTGTGATGCAACAGTATGTTCTCTAATCACAGAACTTTTTTTGTGACTGGTTCATAGCTCATTTGGTAAGTGTTTTTTTCACTTAAGTCCTTGAATCTGTTGAGATAAATCTGAAACTTAAGTATGTTAAAGTGTTGTCACTAGTCCAAATGAAAAATATAAAGTTTAAGGCTGAAAAAAGGCAAGTCAGCAGTCAGCTAATGATTCTCTTCTGTTAGTGAAATCTCATTTTAACAGACTAAGACTTCTTGTGCTGTATAGACTACAGTGCTCATATTGATTGTGGAGTGTTGCTTATGTCTCATGTTTTGAGAGAAGATTTACAAGAAGTTTTTCTGTCTTTTAAATTTCCTCTACATTGCTGAAACTTTTCTTGTGTTAGTGTTACTTTTTTGAGCTCAGTACATACATATGCTCTGGTTGCTTTATAAAATAATAAAATATTGTGGGGTTTTTTGTGTAATCCTTGCAAATTCAGTATTTTGAATTCTGATTTGAGTGTGAATAACTGACACCACTTATCTCAACTGACCTGTTTTGACTGATCTCTGGACTTAAGTTTCATAGTGCGAAGGTGTTTATTTTTAGCTGGTTTATCAAATGCTTTTTGAAGTTGTTTTCCAACTGGAATCTGTTTGTCTTCTACAATAGTGTTTTGTATTTCCTTTTTGCCACTGTATTAAAACAGCATTAGCTAGTTTAGCTGAGCTTTTCAGTAGCAGTACAAGAAGAGATGTGTTCTAACCAAAACCAAATGTGTGATTTGCTTGGGATTCCTATTTGCCATTGCTGTATTAAATTTCTGCTGACTTATCTTTGTTGGAAAATAGGTTTTTTTAACTTGAAATTGTTTTCATCTTTAAAACCACTGTGGCCTTAAGTGATCTGTCTTGAACAACAAATACTTTTTCAAGTGGCTAGTGTGTAAGTTATGCTTCTTCCATGAACCAAGTACAAACTGAATTCACCTCAATAGTGAATTATTTTTTGATACTGTATTTTGAGACGTAATCTGATGATATAGGTTCTCCGTAAGAAGCTCTTTTCCCCAAACACAGACAGAATTTTATTAATTGTTTTGAGTGGTTTTTGTTGTTAGGGGATTTTTTTAGGCTAAGATGAATGTTCAAATGCTTGATTTTAATGAAATCAGTTGTACTTCAGAGCACGAGAACTGTGGATGGAAATAATGTATAGAATGTACCAGACTCTTAAGTTATACCACAGGATTTGGTGCAGATAGGTTTCCTTGGTTGCTGGGTATTATACTTATTAGTGAATATATGATGAATGCTTAACATTAAGGAGAAATAGTTATGTACAGGGAGGTATAAAAATTGGGATTAGATTTGCTTTTCCTTTTGCAAGGCTGTTTTATATAACTTTTGTCTCAGGAATGTACTTGCTGATGCCTTAATGTACTGGCTCTGTAAGATATGTTATTGTCTGCAGGTTTATATTAAACTGTTGAATGAAAGGGAAGTTTAGAGCCCTCTGAACTGTTAACTGGAATGCTGTTTTGAATAAAAATTATAGATTCAGTCCAACTTTAACAGAAGTATGGAATATCCAGTTATTATCATAATTGATGGCTCTTATGCTTCATCCAAAAGACAATGAGTTTCTGTAGGTTGGATACAGTATTGCTAAATTACTGTGAAGTAAATTGTTATCACTGTTCCAAGTGCTAGCTGCTTTTTTGATCCCTGACTAGTCTCTGAATCTCTTTATTTTGAGTCAGTTGGTCATATGCTGTGTTAGGGATTTGACGCAGATGTGTAAATCCCCTGTGTCTTTTCCACTCATGAAAGCCTGTGACAGCAAGTATGTGATCTGGGAAATAGTGGCACAGTCTGAATGAGACATTTTTCATATTTATCGGTTACCTAGTATAGTTTCAAAAAAGGACTTTAGAATTCCTATTAGTGCAGCAAAGCAAAAGTCTGAAGTCTACTCAGTCACTGCAATTATCTCCTTGAGGAGGCTGGGTTTCTTTAGTCTGCCGCATCTCACTTTGGAGTGTATGTCCCATGCTCCTCCTAAGTGCTTCCTACCTGCTTAAAATGAAATAAGTAGGTGTCAAATTTAACAATAACAAGTGATATTAAATTCCTAACTAATTCCTACCTAATGATTTGATACTTGTAGAGTATATCAGACTAGTTGTGTATGAAGTGACAGTCAAATAAGACAGTTTTCTTCATGTGAGTTGGGTCATTCTTTTAAGTCTGTCTTCCAAGTCAGTGTCAGAAGGCCAGGCTTAAAACCAGCAATGCTTTTCAAGGGAGAGCTGCAGTCAGCTATTGTAGCTGCAGTGAAATAAAAGCAGATACACTAAAATTTAGATGTCTTCAGAGGTATCCAAAGCAAATGGAATTATAATGCGTGTACATAAACATTTAACTGGAGAAAAAATAATACGAAAGAATGGTCCAACCTCCTAGTTGGCCCTGCTTTGAGCAGGAGTTTGGACAATAAGACTTCCTGAAATCCAGACCCAAACCTGATTCTTCTGCTCTTAAGAACATTCAGATTTTTACCAAGAAACGTTGTGTATTCTCTGTGTGTCCCTCTTTCTCTTACTCCTGCCTGCTGCTTTTTTTGCTACTGCTTTTTCTTTGTGTTTTGCAAATAATGGTCTTATGCATTCAGTCCTCAGACTTCAAAACTCTGTTTTAACAGTTTTGCTTGGCGATTTGAACTATGCTGTGCTTAGTAAAAATATGTAATCATGCCATTCTGATTTTTTTTTTGGTATTTTTTTGACATCAGCAAGACAAAAATATTTTGCAAACTCATTACTATATAGCTGGAGTATTTGAATACGAGTCAACTTTATTCATATAAGAGTAGCATTGAACCATTCCCTTTTCTTGAAAGTTAAAAAATATACAGAATTTTGCAACAAAATACTTTTGTGATGCAGAGTTGGTTAAGTAGAAGGAGGAATGTTTTCTGGACTCTGGTATTTCACTGCCATTCACTGTTAACTGGTTTGAATGAAAGATACTTAGGGATAGTCATAGAATAGAAACACTGGACATATGGTTTATAATTTTTTAATTTATGGTTTTTGGCAGTTCTATGTTTTTAACAAAGTCATAACTTTCTCAATCAAAGAATAAAATCACTTGATTTTTTTGAACAATAGTGTAGGTTGTTGAGTTTATTGCAGATTTTGTCTTTAGTTTGTAGGAAGACGCTGTATTAGTGCACTCAGAGAACCACTGATAGGGTGTTCTTGTTCAGTACGTCACTTGCCAAAAGTCAGCTCTGATGAAGTCATTACTGGAGTTAACTGCTCTGACTTGCAAGTCCTTCTATAAAATAACTTTTTACCCCCTCATCTATTACTTTTTAAAGACTTCTCTGTCAAGTAGTGATTGTACAGAAGAGTAATTTCTCTTCTGGCATATGGAATAAACTGAGATGGACAAAGGAAAAAAAAAAAAACCAAACAACTGAACAGTCACCTGCCTGAGGTTGCACAGGAAGTTCATAATCAAGTAAGAACAGGGACCTTACAAATGTGTGCTGCTGTCACATCCTTCCCTCCCTCCTTCCGTAACTATTTGAATTTTATTTCCTTCTGATGTAGTATTTTAGCAAACTTACTCCTTTACTGTAAGCAAGAAGTAGGTTTTCAGGTTAGTTCCTCACCGTTATTTATTATATAGTGAAAAAATATAGATATTGTATCCTATCTACTCTATAAATTATAACAATAGGGAAAATGTTGTATGAAGTTGTTACTGGAAGTATACATAAATCATAAACAGTAGAGCTGATTTCTAATTATAGCTAAAATGTGCAAATTACGTTTCCTAATCTCTTTCAAGTGCGTAGAAGAGATGAAACGTGAAGCCAGACCTATTAAGATTGACAGAAGACTGACGGGTGCGAATATAATTGATGAGCCTTTGCAACAGGTAAGCTTGAACCAGGACTCTTTAAGCTATTTTTATTTTTGCATGCAGTGACTATGTATTATCTAAGTAGTTGAGAAACAAGTAGAAGTTGAGAAATTTTGTCATACTTGAGAGTGGTAAGTGAAAAAAACATTGAAGATGGGCCAGAATACTGGGCAATATTTGAGTCTGTTTTCTGTATATTACAGTTTCTCAGCGCAGCAGTGATGAATGCATGTAAACCAATATGTGAGTTGTATTGTTTCACTCACTATTTAAAAATCGTAGGGGAGTATGGTTCGCTATGTTAGCCTTTTAAGACTGCTGTTTTGTTATCAGGCACAAAAAACTATTTTGTGTTTTGTTGTCTTTTATTCATTAGTTCCTCTTTTTTCCTTTCCAATTTCAGGTAATCCAGTTTTCCCTGAGAGACTATGTGCAGTATTGGTATTACACACTAAGTGATGATGAATCGTTTCTTCTGGAAATCAGGCAGGCTCTTCAGTATGCACTTGTTCAGTTTTCTGCCAGGTAAGACGATTTGTATTTACATCAATACACCTAAGCAAGTGTACAGAGACCTCTGTGGGTTGTATGGTAGTAGATAAACGGTTAAGTTTATCTGCTGACATAGTTCAGTGCATTTTACAGAAAGAGCATGTAATATTTTGAGATCATAATCTAGGCACTACAGTCTTTTGCTGTTCCCTTAAGGAATCAATGCAGAAGATGTTTGTAGTTATGGTCTTTTGCAAAATGGCCTTTTCAAAGTTTTGATTAATGTCTAAAATTACCAAATAGCTTTTTTTTTCTGCAATTTGGGCATTGAGTTGTATGAATCATCACCTTTTTATATGCAATTTGTGTCATGTAAACAGCAGGGCCATTCCCAGTGTACGTCAGTCTGAAAGCCTTTGATTCAAATGTCTGTATCAGCTCTGATAACTTCTAAAAGACGTGGTCTTGCTCTTCAATATGTAAGAACAATTGGTATTTTTAAAGGAATAGTAATCTGGGGAATGAAATTATATGTCACATACGTAAATCTTTTTTAAAAGTAGGGTTGGTTCAGAACAAATGGATAGTTTGTTACTTGTCTCTTTTCTGCTGTTGCTTAATGAAGTAACAGGAAGTCAGGGAACTTGTCTCGGACATTATTTATCTTCTTTAGTGTGGCTCCTTTCTCAGCTCAGGTACCGCATGCCTTTGTGTCTCTCAACTTTTTTATTAAGTAGTGATTTCAGGTATTCATCCCAGTATGCTGATTGTTACCTGTTTTCTCTTCAGAAGAGGTCGTGAGTCACTTAAATATAATAAACTTCTTAGCAATTTTGAGGTATTGTTACCCTTTCCCTCTGTTGACTTGATCGGTGTGCTTTTCTGGCAAGAAAGGTCAAAGATTGTTACCTGTTTTCTCTTCAGAAGAGGTCGTGAGTCACTTAAATATAATAAACTTCTTAGCAATTTTGAGGTATTGTTACCCTTTCCCTCTGTTGACTTGTAAATGCAGATCGGTGTGCTTTTCTGGCAAGAAGGGTCAAAGATGGTGAGAGAGGTTTAATGTTAGGAAAAGATCTTTATAATAAAATCTTATTAATTTTGAAATAATGGAAATGCCAGGATACAGTGTTGGAAATAGTGAAAACTAGGCTACATAAACAGTACGTTACAGCAAGCAATCCTGTGCTTACATGAAATGGACCTAGCTGCCCAACTGTGATGTTTTTGTCTGTTTGGTGAAGTTGCTTCATTGAACAGTATCACACACTGGGTTTGTGTCAAAGCAAGTCAAGTTATAGCAAATTTAATTTTGTTCCCTACAGTACTATAGCTCTTCAAAAACAGCCACCACTGCTGTGCAGTTGTGTTTCACAGGGCTGCAGCAAATGATTGTTATTATTAAGAGAAAATGATCTAATGTATTTATGATCATTGTAGTTGGATATGGCTGTAGCAGTCTTAGATTAGTACCATCATCTATAATTTCATATACCCTGTGAGCTTCTGGAGGGAGTAAGTACAGTGGGACTTTTTTTTTTTTTCCTTGAAACTTGCACATTTGGGAGAATGATGTAAGGCTGCCACCTAGTGTAATTATGTATTTTGTTGATTGTGCGGATAGTGGATCTGATTGTTGGTGGGTTTAGCTGACTGCTCTTTGAGACAGCTCCACTTCTTATTTCCACATCTAGATTTTGCAGTAGACTTCACTCTCTTCCAGAGTTCCTTATCCCTTTCTCTCTCTTTGAGGGAAGAAAGAGCAGGCAAGGGAACAAACGTAAAAAAGGAAATATTGCAGAAGGATTCTGCTGTAACAAAGTATCTGAGAGAGTTCAGGTAGTAGTATACTTAGTGCAGAGTAAAAAACATCACTAACACCTAGCTTCATTAAACCTATAATGCACAAGTGCCTTTTCTGTTTGGCAAGTAGGGCATGGACTTTGTAAGAATATCTCTGGATATTTTTCATACCACTAAGTAAGTAGTTTTATGCACAGTGGCTAATTTCTGATGCTAACCTATGTGTGTTCTTGCAGATTCATGCTAATTACCTCATATAAGCTGTGGAATAAATTGTTGATAATATTAGGTTGCTTGTAGCTTCAAGTGAAACGTGTGTGTTCTCACTCATGCATATACTGCAAATTCAGAAGAAAATTATTTTGTTTAGGTGCCTTCCAAAATGCTAGAAAGTCTGACTGAAAAAGACCTGGGAAGTATTTTAGTGTTAGGCTGTAGAGTGTTTATGTCAAGATTTTTCACAGATATTTGACAATGGCATTAATCAGAACACTGTTCCAGATACTAGTGTTGACATTAAAGTAATTCAAGCATAAATATTAATGTGATGCAAGACTAGTATTTTACAATATTTGATTTGTTTTCAGTGGATAGGCAATTAGGAGACTGATTTATTTCTTTGCTTTTCCATGTTTACAATCAGTGTGGTTTTTGGCAGGGAGAAAGGAGAGGTAGAAATTTATTATTGCTCTTTGTGTTCAGGATAAAATAATTCATTTTCATGGATGTCCTTTTCTTATAGGTCAAAGGAAACAGACTGGCAGCCTTATTTCACTACACGGCTTGTTGATGACTTTGGCACTCATCTTCGAGTTTTCAGAAAAGCTCAGCAAAGAATAGCAGAGAAAGGTGATCAGATGAAAGGTAGTGTAGTGACTTAAGTATTTTTTTATTTGAGTCTGAGTAGGCAGGTATCTTACGTGTGTGAAATATATATAGCTTTATTTTATAGTTCAAATTTCTAATCTTTACAAAAAAAATGTTTCTTTCTGTATTTTATAGTTCAAATTTCTAATCTTTACCAAAAAAAAGTTTTTCTATTTTCTTTTGTATAGACCATGCTGAGGAACTTGTAGATACATTCTTTGAGGTTGAAGTTGAAATGGAAAAAGAAGTCTGTCGTGATCTAGTCTGCACTTCTCCCAAAGATGAAGAAGGTCTCTCACTATTATCTTCTGAAGTTATTTTAGTATAGCAGACAAAATTAAAATACTAACAGTTGTGTTCACAATATGAAATATACTGAAATCTTAGCATGAGACTTTCAAAGCATGATTATCTGCTACACATGTATATTTCCTCTGATTTGTACATTTTAATACTGTAATTATAGCAAAGTGTGTATGTATGTAGCTGTTCTTCTTTTCATTGGAATTGTAAGATAGAAGTGTTTTCTAGGAGGCAGGGGATGGCTTTGCAGATTCTTCTTGCTTTTTGTTAGATCTGCTTTCCTTATCACTTCTGCATAGTCTTCATTAAAAAAACCAGTTTATCTTTTTGGGCAAAGAGTGAAGGAGGGGAAAAAACCCTGCACATGTTAAATCAGGAAAATACACTGGAGTTAGTTTTTTGGTTCTTGGAATTTGGCTTTATTTGTCTTGGTTTTGAGACTTGGGTTCTGTCTGCTGGGTTTAAATTCAGTGCTGCTTATATTGAATGGTGTTACTGTGATGCTTGGACTATAAGAATATATATGACTGTCTATTTTAATTTAATTTTAAGGATTTGTCTGTTGGTTTTTATGATATCAGGTAAGATATGAAATTACATAACATAAAATTGTGCTGAGGTTTTTTTGTTTTCCCTCCCTAGGATTCCTAAGGGATCTGTGTGAGGTTTTACTGTATATATTGCTACCTCCTGGAGACTTCCAGAACAAGATCATGCGATACTTTGTCAGGGTAAGTACAGACTCTAAAAGCCATCTCAATTCTTTTGTTTAATGTCATAAAAAATTTTAGATCTGAACTGCTCTTCTTATTTTATTTTGTAAAATTGATCTAATTTAATGTATTTTAAATGCAGTACAATATTGATAAATATTTAATAGAAGAGAACATTTCTTATGTAATGTTTTTGAAGTTTCTTTTACCACTGTCAACATTAGAAGAGCGTGATAAAATGGATGTTTTTTCTTGAGACATTAACATTTTCTGTTATTAATTGGAAGGGAATGTGCTAATGCCTATTAAATGTTTAATTTTTTATTTACACTCTACACAGCAATTTTTGAATTGTTGCAGTTGTTAGCTTTATGAATAAATGTATAAAATGATTTATTATATTTTGTTTTTCAGGAAATCCTCTCCCGAGGAATTCTTCTTCCATTAATAAACCAGCTCAGTGATCCTGATTATATTAATCAGTATGTCATATGGATGGTAAGATTTATAACATTTAAAATGAATTATATTTCCAAAATGTTTTCATATAAAGCTTTATTTATATTCCTTGTAATCATGGCAGATAGATATCTGGTAGAAAAGTTGCAAATGGATATTTTGGCAGAGACAGTCAACTTATGGCTGCTACATTGGGTTTTATATATATATATGTATACACATACACACATACATACACACATTCAAACTCTATGTGTGTTATCTGTACTCTGTGTTGTGGTTATTTGGCAAAAATTGCCTGACTGACAGATGTATGACGAAGTGTAGAAGTTAAGTCCTCTGACTTAGCTGTTCAGGAGGTATGAAAGTAACTTTGGAAGTTTTTTTCAGTGACTCTTTTTATGATGTGTCCTTTAAAGCTTAAGAGGCCTCTAGAATGTCCAGTAGTAAGATTGGGGCTTTTTTGCTTCTGCTAAAGAATCTCAAGGTGATTGTTTCAGGGGTACTTGTGGTAACCCTTAATAATTTAACTGAATGTGAAGAAGCAAAGTCTTTGCTTTGGTATCTCTCTAATGCACCTGCAAAAAAATCCCCAAACTTTTAAAAGTAGTAATACATAGTAAAATTAACATGAATAAAATATTCACACTTTAATTAATGTTATTGATTTTTTGCAAAGCAGCTTAAAACTTACCCTTATAGTTTATTGTCCCTTATAGGTCATGATTCAAGTTTGTTGGTTTTTTTTTTCCCCAAGTTATTTCTAGTTTTACTCATATATTGTGTAGTGTGCATTCAAGTGTTACGCTGAAAACACTCTGATTTCAGAGTAAATGTTCTTATGTGTGGAATGAATTCACGTGTGTGTGTACGATGTTTCCTTCATTCCAGCCACTTCCATTTAATGTAAAAGTTTGCACATTGCTTTTCCACAGGAACCTAGCTTTAATAAGAAAAATACTGCTGCTCATATGGACCAAGCTTTTCAATTTTTGTTTTGCCTTTCCTCCTACGCATGTTCTTTATTTGTAACTTGGCCTCGTTCTTTATTTACTAAGGACTGCCCCCGGCTGCATCCAAAGATAGAATTTTGAGGTTTTTATAAAGCTTTCTGTTATGATGGTGATGTCCCAAATATTAATTTTCATAATTGCTTTCTGAGATGAGGAAGGAAATGTGCTGGGGGAAAGATAAGGAAAAATAAATGCTTTCAGAAATGTAACCTAAGTCTTATGAACTGAAGATTGTTGCAGAAATTCAGTTCAGAAGTAGAGATGACTGAAATAAATTCTGGCTCCTTTGAGAACCTTTGACATAAAATCAGATTTGAATGAAAAAAATCGGTTTCTGAAAATGAGAAGTTTAATTCCATGTTTCTAGGCATACCACAGTTCAATACTAATTCTCTTGCTATAAAATATAAAGCTTAAATATAAAATTAGAAGTTAATCCAAACTTGTCTCTCTTCACTGTGAAATTCAGATCTTTACAAAATATTTGAAGTTCAGGTATTGCTTGTACTATTACTTTTAAAAGCAGGTTTCTAGGAAGAGTTTCAATTAACTTTGGTCAAAGGTATCCAGTCTTCATTCTTTCTGCTCCATGCAACTCATGTCAATGCATTTCTGCAGTACAGACCAAATATTACCTTTCCATATAAAGTGAGCATTTATGAAACATGTGGATGAAGTGACTGTTTTTGGCTTCAGATGGTAAAGACAGTGTTAGAACTCAACCCTTTGCACCTGCGTGCACATGCTGTAAAGCTGCCAACCTTCCCCTGATCTTCATGCTGTATTCACAACACAGTTTCCAGTGATCTTGGCAGCACAGCAGGCTTTCTTCACTTGTACAAATTCCTTTGAGTCCCCAGGGCAGGTCACACTATGCCAATACTGGGAAAATAGTATTTATTGAAATATCTTAATAGTATTTACAAGGGTATCTGAATTACAGTTTCAGAGAGGATGTTAATTCGGTAATTTCTTCTTTTCCTTTTTTTTATTTTTTTTTTTTCTTCCCTGGTCGGTTATGGTTACATTTAATTCTTTTTGTAATTCTGTATCTTAAGAAGCTGTTACATTGGGAACATGGAGGGGACCTTGGCAAAGACGAAGCCTTTTTAGTGGTCTCACCAGTTTCTGCCTGCTTAGCTGCGGAGATGGGTGATAGCAGAAGAAGGTTGATGGGGTTTTGTACAAGATCTTCATTAAGTAGGCAGACGCACTTTCCATGTGTCTTTGTTGTACTTCTTGAAAACAGAAAATACTGTTGTGAAATAGGTGTTGACTATGTGCATGCCTCCTCTTTCTTGGTCCATGTCAAATTTTAGTATCAAAAAGGAAGGTTTAGAAGCATTAGAGTGTTTTCAAAATGTTACTTTGCAGTGCTGTATCAAAATAATTCATTTAATGAAAAATCATGTTGTGCTTTTACCTCTTTTGCATTATTCACACTGCAAACCTTCTGTTTCAGATTCGTGATTCCAACTGTAACTATGAGGCCTTTATGAATATTATTAAATTAAGTGATAATATAGGAGAGTTGGAAGCAGTGAAAGATAAAGCAAGTGAAGAACTGCAATATCTTCGATCTCTAGATACAGCGGGAGATGGTTAGTGCTGTCTTATTTTACAAAATATGACATTTGCTAGCAAGATCTCTGAAGAATATTAAAAAAAATATTCTGATGCAGCATAGTATAACATATTTTGTTATTTAAAAAATAAATTATATGTGAAATGTTAAAACTGGAATCTTCATATCTGATTTTTTTTTTTTAAATATATACTAATTGGGTGTGTATAATCCCATTAAATTGAAACCTGCCTAAGTGGTGCAAGTATTCAGTAACACTTTAGGCATTAACGGGTAGTCATTTAACAGTTAACCTGAAAAAGGAAAGAGAAAACTATTTGTTCTTGTTCACTTCTATCAGTAAAGTATTTAAACTGAAATAAACCTTCTAAGCTGATGTGTTTAGTAAGTCATAGTTCACTTTTTGTATGATATTTTTAGAGTGTTTCTGAACAAGAGTTTGTTTACTTATCTGCATTGCTTAATCCTCTTTGTTTTTGCTTTCAGATATCAACACTATAAAAAATCAAATAAACAGTTTATTATATGTTATTAAAGTATGTGATTCAAGAATTCAGAGGTTGCAGTCAGGAAAAGTAAGTGTTTTAGAATTTTTTTTTAGTTCTGAAAGAGAAGCTGCAAATGACTTACTAGTTCAGTCTTGCTTTTTAATTCTTGTGTTTTGAAACACAACTCGTATGCAGTTCTAAGAATACATTATACAACTGCAGTTAGTCTTGTATTTGCATTTTAAGTATGGAAAGAATTTCTAAAGGTTCACATGTTTAGAGTTTTTTGGATTCTGGCTTAAGTAGTTTAGGTATGTCAGTACATCTTAAAGCTATTCTTATCTTCTCAATACAAGAGTTAAACTTACATTGATGCAAAGCATCTTTGTATTTATACACCTAGATTCAGTTCTTTTTTGCTGCTCCAGTGCATACCTTGTGTGTCTCAAACTTAGTTTTCAGCAAAGATCTCTTTTCTTGTTGATAAAGGTACCACTTGCTGATTAATTTGCAATGCCTTGTAGACTCCATGTGTTGCCTGTTGTCAGACATGTTTGCCTCTTTAGGTATGAAAAGCCTAAGGCAAACTGGATGTCAGATTTGAGAACCTCATGTAGTTCTGTTTGCTGTTTTTCTTATTTTGTTTTATATTTTAAGGCTAACAGAGTCAGTATCTTTGATTAGTTTCTTGACTCTCCTAATGAGACTTAGATGTGGCTCCAAGGTAATGTATTCTTGTGCATATTGACTGTTAAAATGTTTAAGGATTCTACACCTGGATCTGGAAGCATTGCTGTAATACTGAGAAGTGTCAATATAACAGAATAAAGTTGGGCAGAGATTAATTCTAAGTTGTGGTGACCTGCACCACCTCAAATTCTGAAATTAGTTCATCCTGTTAATTAATTTTCATGCTACCGTCACTGGTTAGGGATTTGGAGTTAATTTGACGTATATAGTATTAGATCAATGGCAGTGTTAAAAGCCAGATTCCCATGTAACAGGAATCATCCATGTCGAAGGCAAATAGTTATGAGAACATGACCTTATTATCTAGATCTTCACTTATTAGTGACTATGGAAGTGACTAACTATTGAGAAGGCTGCTTTATTATCTGTAATGTAAATTTTTTTTTATTCCCTCTGGTTTGTGGTAAGCAGAAGTTTTAAAAGCTAATTAAAAAAATATAGTCTATGAACACACTGAACTGTATCTTACAGGAAATAGATACTGTGAAACTGGCAGCAAACTTTGGAAAACTTTGCACAGTCCCTCTGGACCATATCCTAGTAGACAATGTTGCACTACAGTTTTTTATGGGTAAGTGTTCATTTATCTGATTTTTTTTTATTTATAAAGAATATGCTAACTCACAGGACTGTACACGTAAAATATAGGTGTCTACTGAGCACTAAATGTGTATAAGCCACTTGCCAGAGGGAACCAAAACCTTTTTTGCAAATCAGTCCATAATTAACTGTTCAGAACACCCTACTCATTACTTCCAAAGCTTGTATCAAGCTTGTTTCAATACTGATATCCCTGTAAGACTGTTCTTGCAATGTTTCTTGGTCTGTTATTTCACAAGTTTGTTCTGTTCAGAACAGAATCACTGCAAGAGCTGCTTAGTGATTTATAATTGGTCTCACTGAAGCTAATGAAACAAATGACTATAGATGTTAGACTGAAGTTTAGAGGATTACAAGGCTACTGAAGGTTGTCTATTTGAGAAGCTAAAATACAGTAGTAGTTTGTGTACTATTTTAGGTTTATCATATAATCAAGAAATTGATAGATTAAAATTGTATGACTAATTTTTAGTACTTTCTAATGTTTGATTCTCTTCTGTGAATTAATTGGGATGCTTATGGTCATTACTAAGAATATCGATCAGTTTTGTTGGTGGTGATAGTCCTTTTAATGCAGTAGATGTACGTGATTTGTTAAAATTCTAGTTTGAACTTCTTCTCAACTCGTATCATGCTGTATAAGACTGTTACATCCATATGGTAATGGTGGATTCACTTTTTACATATGCATTTTAGGATTCAGTGCTTAGTTCCTAGACTTTGCTCCCAATTTTACCGATTATCACCAACATGTATATAGTACTTTTCATTTTTTGATTCTAGATGACAAGTATTCCAGATCTGTAACCAGATCTTCCAGCTCCATATGTAGTTAGCATCACAGAGAATTCTTAGTCTAAGATGCACAACAGTAACTATGGTTATCTGGTGGCTGTTTTCTGTAGATTACATGCAGCAGACTGGTGGCCAAGCACATCTGTTTTTCTGGATGACAGTGGAAGGATACAGGGTTACGGCACAGCAACAGCTGGAGGTACTTCAAAGCAGGCAGAAAGATGGAAAACATCAGACTAATCAAACTAAGGGTCTATTAAGAGCAGCTGCATTTGGAGTTTATGAGCAATATTTATCGGAAAAGGTAAGAGTAACTTATGCATTGTTTGGAATTTGTTTAGAATTTATTCTTTGCACAAATGCTTCTTTGGTGCTTGTGGCTACGTTAATATGAAATGGATGTGATATAGCACAAGTTGTTTTAAAGTTTTTATTTAAGCTATTACTGTGTATCTTCTCTCTCCTTTGTCAAGCAGTAAGAAAATGTCTTTCTCACTCCTTCTCCATTTAAAAAGGCTCATACTGGCACTGACTGTCCTGTCAAATGCACTGAATGTGTTCCTCAGAAGCTGACTTTCTAGAATAAAGATAAACTAGAGAAAATGTGAAGACAGAATAAGAAATCCTGTCCCTTTGTGTGTGCTGTCCTGTCCTCTTTTTTTCACCCTGCCCTCCTCCCTGACCTCCCTCCAAGAGGAAATGTTTTCAAAAAGATGCAACTCAGTATTTGTACAAACTTGGATTAAGATTGGGTTTTAAAATGAAATAACTTCCAGTACCTCTCTACAATTTTCTGTAAAATTGCTCAAATATCACTGCTGGGTATCTTTCAATAGGCTAAGCTTGAGTGCTACCAGTGGTCTTGTAACAACGGAGTCCTCTGTGTAAGAAAACACTCGTCAACTTGTGTTAACAAAGCATCTTTGTTCTCAATTTGTATATGTATAAAAATCACCTCTCAACTCACTGAAGAGCTTCCCTTAACAAATATAATGCTTTGCTTTCTGCATCATTTCTTTCACTTTGGTTTTTCACCTCCGTAGTCTATCGATGTGGTGGGCTTTAGACTGCAGAGCTTGCTCTGATGGGTTTTTGAGCTGGCTGAATGCTCACCAGTTTGAAGTCAGAAGCGACCTATCACCAGAGCTATTCCAAAACCGATAAACACAGCTTCTCAGTTGTGCTTAAACTATCAAGTGGGCTATGTTAGGTCTGGTTCAGTGCTGGCTCCTAGCCTCTGTTACAGAAAATGGGGAAAGTGTGTGAACTTGGGCCCATCTAAAAGAATGGTTAAAGGGCAGTGTCTTGAAATATGTCATACAAAGGGATGACTGGGAATATGATGGCCAATGTAGTTAGTATGCTAGTAGCTTTACTGTAACAGCTACTGTTAATCTCTCCAGAAATTGACAGAGTTGAGGTACCATTAGCCTTTCCTCAGAGGTTTCAGGACTTTACTTTCTTACTGGCTTATTCTTCATTTCTGAATCTAGATCTTTCTATTCATAAACAAATAAAATCTGTTTTTAAGTCTGAGTAAATCTGATTTAGGTATTGCTTCAAAATAATGTACATCGAGTTTTTGAGGTGATTCTTAGTGTTTAATCCTGAAACTTTTGAGTTTTAATACAAACTCTGAATTTAATTTTGGGGGAGCAGGGGTTCTGACTCCTGTTGTGTGTTCTAACCAGTTTTGGAGCATCAAGATGAAATTTAGTTTGCTTAAAGAATTGCAAAATTGTATTGGGTTTTATTTGTGAAAACAGAAGCTTGCTTATTTTTATACAGCGAAAGTTGATTTAGATCTCTATGACAGGCATCTCCAAGAGTTAATATTGATGACAACTTAGTAGCAAAGCTGGCAGAAACACTGAACCATGAGGATCCAACACCTGAAATCTTTGATGACATTCAGAGAAAGGTATACTCTTTTTGTCTTGTGTTTCATAAAAACTGTTAAAGGCTATAGGGTATTAAATGTCACTATGACCACTGAAAAAGGAGGAAGGAACTCAAATACCTGAAACCTTAAAACCTGTTTTACCATTTTCCTAGGCTATAAAAATCATACTCTAAATTGCCAAATTGTGCTTAGCCATATGTAGCCCATGGTTTTCGAAGCAATAGAGATTATTATTTTTGTTTATGTACCTATTTAAGAAAAGGTGCTTAAGTAGAATAACGAAGTGGTACAATTTTGGTCTGGTTTTAGCTCTCTTTTTCAAAGGTGGGTGTAGGCATGTTACCATATTAAAATCTATATTTCTTTCTAGAATTTAATTTGACTGTTGTTTCTGCAAGCCTGCACAGTATAGCACTCAGAAGCAGCAAATACTGAAGATAAAACAGTCTTTTTACTATGTGCATATGCAGAATTTGTAGCTCAAGTCTAATATATATATATGTGAATGTCAGTAAATTATATACCCAGTCTGAGAGGTTTTTATTTTAGGTCATTAACTTAATGTTCTCATTCGTGCTAAAAATTAGTGATATGAGCTGTAGAACTTAGAATCACTGTATTGTACTTGATGCCCACATTTAAGACTAATGAAAACATCTTGTGAAATCTGAATTGGTCAAAGTGTTACAAGGGCCTTGCATGCGATTTCTGCTGAAGAGCATAAATTTCTCATTTTTTAGAAAAGAAATTGACTTTCTCAGACCTGTGTGAATTTTTTTTTCCATTCTTACTGGGTGGTAGCACTTGTACAAAGTGTTCCATGAAAAAAAAAAAATCATTAAAATATTCTGGAGTTGACATGAATATCCAAACATTGTGAATTAATTCCTACTACATATGGATACATGTGTGTATATGTGCATATACTGTCACTGTTTAGGCTATACAGATAAGTCTTTGAGGTGGTGTAGTTAAATCTTTGTGAGGTAGGGATATGCTGTATTGGCTGAACTGGAAATTTTCAGTCAAGTAGTATGGGGTGTCTTCCCTCCCTTCCTTTTCCTTTTCTCACCTCTCCCCCTAAGTGTTTGCAGGTCTACATTTAAAGTTTATCAGCAAAGGACTACTCAGAGGTAACCTGTTGTGAAATGGGTAAAGACCAAACGTGTATAGGGCAATTGGATGATTTAGGAGGAGAGGAGGGAAACATTTACAATTCACATGCTACAGTTCACATGCTTCCTAGTCTCACTAGTTACAAAGGTACTTTCTGAGACTGTATTAATACTTCTAGCACAATTAGTTCTTGTAACCTTTCTGTTAAGAGTAAGCCTGAATTGAAGTTTCACAGACTCACATTAAGTTTTTAAAGGCAACCCAGAGACACATAATGGAACATAGATACATGTTGGTCAAGTAGGATTTATGAAAGCTTGCCTGATGAATTGAAAAATGTAATAAGTATTTCTAAGGTTGGCATTTTTGTTTCAATAAGGTGTATGAATTGATGCTGCGAGATGAAAGATTCTACCCTTCGTTCAAACAGAATGTGTTGTATGTGCGTATGTTAGCTGAGCTGGATATGCTGAAGGATCCTAGTTTCAGAGGATCAGATGATGGTGAAGGAGGTGAGCTCTGTATCTGAAAGGGGGATTTCTGGGACCATTCTTCTGCTTTAAAATGAAAAACAGAAAATTATCCACACTGTTTTTGAGAAATCAAAAAGTTCCTGTAGTATCTCTGGTTTTTAAATTGTTTCCTCCTTGTGTTTTTTTTGTAAATTGTTTTGGGAGTCAAATAGTGTTTTTTCTGTACTGACTTGATTAATCTCATTGAATTTTTTGTCAAGTCGTGGTAACAAGTGTGTTGCTAAAATAAGTACATGACTCTAATTCTCTTTTTTTTTTTTTTCAAAAATATTTGAAAAACTTGTTTGTTCTGCAACATGTTGGATTGTTTTAATACATAACTATATACTTTATCTCAAAATAGAAATTGAAGTGCATAGGAGATGTGGCTTTTTAAAGCAATTAAAATCATTCTTCTTGTACAATTCTGATGGAAATTGTTTAACTATTAAACTTCGTGTGGTGATATAAGATTAAAAAGGAATGTTCTCTGGAGTATTTATTTCATATCTATAGTTGTATAAACTTACATACTTTTCCTCTAGGTGTCTTTATTGGAAACTTGTAGTACTTATATATTGGGTACAACACTTTGTCCAATGCCACAGTTGTCCATTATTTTCCGCAGTGTTTTGTCTTTGCATTTTTATTTCTTGTGTGTGGCCCTGCAGTGGAGAAAATCTTCTAATGTGTTTTTTCCTTTCCCCTTCCACACTGATCCTAGAGTCTTTTAATGGGTCTCCCACTGGCAGCATAAATCTGGTAAGTGCTTGGATTTTTTTTTTTTTTAATTATTGATATTTTTTCTCCCCCAACAGAAGGGAAAGTGGTGTAAAATAATTTTAATTATGAATGTTTGAGATTTTACTTCATTGCAGTTTAGTTTGTGAAAAAGTTTTTGAATCAAATTGAAACACACAGAAGTTATCAATTAATCTGTAAGATAAAACTATCCCTTCTGTATTTTCCCCTATGTTTAATGAAATTTTGCATTGTTTCTCACAGAAACAGTAATAATTTATAGTTAATTTACACAAAGCATACTTTGGAGTTACATAATAATAGGTGAAAACAAATCCTTTGAAACTGAAATCTCAGGATTAAATTCTAATATACTGTAAAATGAGGCATTAGATTTTTATAGGTTGATCTATTTTTTTGAGTTAGGACTTGATTTGGAAACATAAAAGTGTCTGGAGTTTATCTATTCAAAATATGAATCTTCTAATCTGACCAATTTCAAGTTCAGTTTTTGGTATTATTTTTTTAAAGCAGTTCTTGACTGGGTCAGTTTGTCAGAACCTTTTCTTTGTCACATGAATGTACCTAAATACTTAAACTATGCTTCTGTGTGTACTAATGGTTGCATATGCATGAAGAGAAATGTATACTTCTACCTGACTTTTTTCAAATAATCTGTCCCTCATTGATCTCATTAAGTTTAAAATGTTTTAAAACAAGAAACAAGTTACAGTTATTTGAAAAGGAAGAATCATAAAAATTTTGATGTATCTCCTCCCCTCCCTTTTATTTGTTTCTTCAGACTATATGTAGCTGAGCCACAAGATGTGCAAGGTTCAATTGTGCATATGAGAGTATTTTTCCAAATATTTTAGTTTTAGAAAGATTTGCAATCTGCATGCAATTTCCTGGTTTATGTGATTCATAGGCCTTTCGAATTCACTCTTGGAAGATGCTGTAGCTGCTTAGGAGTTCCAGTGCATTGGTTAGATCATGCTTGCACACAGAGGAATGGAGTTTATTTTGTAAAAGAATGTATTTAGTATAAATGTAAATGTGTTTCCATGTGGGGGTGGTTTGTTTGTGGGGTTTGTTTTGGTTTGGGGGTTGGTTTGTTTGTTTGTTTGTTTCTTTTTGAGGTTAGGACTTTTTTTCCTGTTGTTTTCCTCTTTAGATTTTGAAATAGGAAGTAAAGGGGAGCTTTGTAACAGGTCAGCTGGTACAATTTACACAAACTGTTAGATGCAAGAAGGAAAACTTAGTTTAGCCATATTTTTTATAAATTTGCATACAATTCTGGTAACATTTCACAAGGCTTTCTTTTAATTGACTAATCTCTTTTAAAAGATCTTTCAAATATCTCAAGTACTTTTTCTAAGAATGCGCTGACATATCAAAGTCATATTTTGTGGATGGGGATTTGTCATTGCAATGGCGCTTCTGGCTGTTGTTTTTCTGCTGCTTAGTTTCGTGTGGCATTTGGAAACTAAAAAGGTATTAAAGCCCTTACTGAGCACTGTTGCAGTACAGATAGGTGTTTGCGTGGAACACTTTGCAAGTCTTGATTTTTGCTGTTGCTGTGAAACGTATATCTGCAGAATGCGACACTTACTGTTTTTATAAAGAGTGAAGAACATTCTAGCAGAAATGCACAATAAAGCTCTGTTTATGCAGAAGAACTTTTGCTTTCTGCAGTCCATATTGTTCAGGGCTGTTCAGGCTGTTTTCTGTGCTTTTACAGGTGTTTGAATACTGGTAGATTAGTTTTTCCTGGCTGAATTCCACGGCAAGAGTAAATTTATGTACACATAGTTTAACTCCCTTGTGTTAGTCAGTTACGTGAAGAAAAATAGACCTTGGAGAGGTTACTTTCAAAGGCCAGGGAATTTCTGTACTCTTAGCTAATGACAATGCATTAAATAATACTAGGTTGTGGTGTGGTGTTTTTGCTTTTTAATTAACTTGTGTTCCTGTGAATATACCTAATGTCAAAGACATTAGGTCAGACTAAATGTAAACTGTCTGTTGTGTTATCGGTTTGAGTTTCAACCATTTAATTTACTTGTACTAATTGTTGCTGTATAGTGCCTTGCCACAGCAGTTGAGTGTTTCCTACTGTTTCCATTATAAAATGCATCACCTGCAGTTTATACTTTCACCGCAGGAATGTATTTTAAGATTATTTGGAAGAGAGATTCAAAACTATTTTCAGGAAAACTTATTTTACAAAAATATCTTAATTTCTGCCTTTTAATTTGACACGTTAATCTACTATATTAAACCAGTAGCATATATTTTGGGGATATAAAACCATTGTAGAATATCTGTACACTCTTGCAGATTTCATGTAAATGGTTCCGTAATATAAGCCTTACATATTGCTTTTTCTTTGAGTAAATAGAAGGAGTTACACAGATGTTACACATCCAAGACCTTGAATGGCAGCAGAAATGCCTGGGTTGAGCTTCTAGCAGTCATTAGTTTATGTCAACTAGAACCTCATTCAGTTATCAAGAACAAAACTGAACTATCAGAGTGGCAATGAAGGGAGCAGGAAAACAAGAAATAATTATGCCTTTTAAAAAAATTTAACAGTACCTTAATGTCAGTATTTCATAGCAAACAAAATATAAGAGCAGTTGGCTGTTACTTGTCTTCTTTAATAACATCCCTTCCATCTTACTGATAATCAAATCCTAGACCTCTCAGAATATCAAGCACTTAGCCAAGCTTC
>NW_010133545.1:0-29769 GCF_000699245.1 Pterocles gutturalis | reverse complement strand
TTCCTGCTGTTCATCAATTTCAGGAGCTGTATCATAAGATATTTAGGAGGCTCCTTACTGCAGTACAAGTTAAAGCATAGTGTGTTCAGACCTCTGTAACGATGCCATTTATTCAGTATCTAGACTTTATAAGAGAAATGTTATTTCCCTCGCCTTCCGTAGTGGATATTTAGGTAGAGAATCATTGAGATGATTGAGGCAGAGAAGAGTTGTTCCCTCTAGAGAGTGTGAGAAAGAAAGAGTGGAGTATTATGTTTGGGTATCGTGGAGATGATAGAGATTCAGATGAAGATGAGCAAAGTCTTTAAATAATTCATGTTTCAAGTCCAACCTATCTTTTGATTGTAATCATGTAAGATTGGCTTATGTTTAAGGAAACAGAGGAGGTTAGAAACTTGATGGGCATATATTGAGGTTTTAGTTTGAAACAGGTATGACACTGCTACCCAGTAGGTCCTATTCTAGGTAACCTTTTGTGGCAACTCACTATTAAACTGGCTTGGTTAAATTATGAAAGACAGCTGACAGATGCATGTGTATCTTTTAAGAATTTTAGAGTTTTATGGTAAATATATATAAAGTAGCTGGGATCCCAGTGCCTATGAATTCTACTTAAGTGCCTCCATCTTTTTTTTTTTTTTTTTTTTTTAACCTGGGAATTTAAGATTAGGATCACGTGGTGGCCCGTCCTCCTACTTCTTTCCATTGTGCATCCAAGTTTTTCAACCAACCATCTTGTAGAGCTTTATTGTGTTAAACCTTAGTAATCAGATGTATTAATTTTTAATAATAACAAAGCTTTATAAAAGACCTGTTGGGCTTTATTTTGCTCCCAATAGTTACAGAATAGGGAGACAGGGCATTAGCCAGCTGAGCATGTACCTGTTCATTTTTTACAAGTGAAAACTTTTGAGAAAAGTGTGTGCTGATTTTTACATACAGAAGAGAAACTATTCAAGTTTTACTGCACTGTAACTTTTGTGTAGTGCTTTAAGTCAGTTGAAAGAACACAGAATGGTATAAAGATAAAACCAAAAGATGCTGTGCAGCATCTGTATGTCCACAGTTAGGTTTTTTTGTATTGTTTTAGTGCTCAGTAAAAGACTATTTGTAGCTGTACTTCTGTTGGAGTTGAGATATCAAATGAAAGTGGCAAATATGTTAAGAGTGATCACGAAACTGTGTGAATCTAATAGGGGAAATGAAGGGCCATACACTCTATAAAAAGAAAGGCTTTAGTTACAGTGTATTAAGCTATTCTATTAGTGTAGTGAACTGAGAGTTTGAAAATGAAATAGATGAATAAAAAAGCATCTCTCAAATGAGGTGCGTCTGTGATCTTATTCTCTCTTGCCCATTTCTTCCTTCTCCCCTCTCTCCCCACCCTACAGTCCTTAGATGACCTTTCAAATGTCCCTTCTGATGAGATAGTGCAACTCCATGCATACATCTCAGATACTGGTAAGTGAATCTGTTATTATGGCTACTTACTTATTCTCCTTGATTTATTTTGACTTTTTTAATATTGCAGGCCCTTGAAATCCTAATACTTTAATTTTTTTTACCCTCATAAAGTATTTGAATTCATATTTCCAATTAAATCCTTGTAATGGAAATCCTTACAGAAGGGGCACGTGATTGTAGTCTAGATATCTATACTTAAAATGTGGTTTAATTTTTGTTGTTTATGGTATTATTTTTCCTGTCTCTGGAGAATCATTCATTAAACATAATAGTGAGTAGCATTTATTTTAACAATTATTTAAAGAACAAATTCTGAAAGCCATCTCTTTTTTTTCTAGTCACACAATTTTAATTCTTGACTGTTTACTTCTCTTTAATGTCTTTTATACTTCCTTAATGACTTAGTTTAATTTAATGTAGTGATGGCAGTCTTTACGGTGGTGGCATTTTTGGTTATCTTTTGAAAAAATTTGCCTAGTAATAAATGAAAAAGTTTTATTGCATGATAGTAAATAACAAAAACTTCTCAGATATTGTTTGCAAACATTCTAGATGAGATTGCACTGGGTAATTAAATTGTGAATTGATCTCTAGAACTTTTTTATTTTTGGTAAATTTTACTATGCAATTGACTCTTAAATCTCTGCACTTAGATAGCAGACACATGGCCTGTGAGCAAGAATTCAACTACTTGACATTTTAATTAAACTCCATTACTCCAACCCAGTGTGAGAGCATGGTACTGTCCAAGGCTAGTGTAGTCAGTTCTCAGAGGAGGGGAAAAAAGAAGGGGAAAAAATAATTTAAAATTTAAGAATCACAATTTTGCTTTTTTAATAAAATGTCATGTGATACTTTTTTTTCTGAATTAAAATTAGAAGTGTCATTGTTTTGATCTAAGAAAGAAGGTAAACTTAGAACCACACAAATTATGTTAGATGTATAATCTTGATGGCAGCGTGTATTGATAACTATTAGCTTGACTCTTTAAATCCCTCATAATCCAGTTGAATCAGGGGATTTGTACAGGTTCATATTGTAAAGTAGGATTAAGCTGGACGTCTTCTTCACTTCGTCTTTAAACAAGAAATACAAGTCCCTGCTTTCTGGATGCTACAGGCAGTAGGTGCATCTTGCGTCTGTGCAGGCTTCTTTCCTCTGCTGATTACTACACTTTACTGTGCTTGTGGAGTGCATACAAGATCTTCTCCATAATCTTGGATGATTCACCTTGTCTTGTGTTGCAAAATAAACGCTGATTAAGAGGATCTGACATAAGAGCTGGCGGAGACAACTTCTTTCTTTTTCTGTCACTCCTGTTCTGAAGTGGTACTTCTAAAGGTGCAACTTAGCAGTGCTCCTGCAAGCGGGATGGCTGCACAGCAGAGTGGTCAACATGAGTTTAGAGGTTAGGACTTGCTCAGCATCCATGGGGCTGGGGTTTCCTGCCTCCGTTCTCTGAGCGGTCTTTTGGCAGCATCCTGACTTCCCACTCTTTTCTCTTGGGGTTCAGCACTCAACATTCTTCTTCTAAGAGGGTAGATGGCAAAGAAAAGATTCTCTGTGACCGTGGTGCACCTTGCTAGTGAGTAAATCTTACCTTGTCAGCAGCTGCACCTATCCTAGAGGTGCTCCCTGTCTGCTTAAACCTTGACGTTATACTTAAGAGAAGTCAAGGTTGGAAGTATAACAGAGGCTGGAGCTGATGATTTCTCAGGAAAAATGTATTTTATGGAGTGTGGGTGCCTTGAAAATTCACAGAACTCGATTAAAAAGTGTTTTTATCTAGCCACTGGAAAATTGTGGTTACTGGGTAATGATTCAGTCCTTAGAGATACAACATGTTACCAATTTAAGCAGTGTGCAGTATAAAGAATATTGATTCTAGGTTATTCTGTCGATTAAATGAAAGTTTTTGAAAAAAAACCTCTGTACTGGGAGAATTCTTGATAGATGAGTGTCCAGGAGAACTGAAATATTCAATGGAGAACAAAAAGATGTTTGCTTCTACTTAAGATAGAGATCTGTATTCTTTCCATTTATAAATTGACTTCTCCATAAAATGTGTGCGTGGGTGTGTTTGTACACGAACAGAGTACATATATATATGTACACAGACATGTATGTCTATGTACTCTGTACGTGGGGTTTCTGTTGATGTAAATAGCGGAGGAGTAATTTTTTAATTATGGTTAATAGCAAACTGATGATGTTAATAACAAAACCGAATACTTAGGGCTTGCTGTCACTGTCTTGTATTTACAGATTTTTTAATGCATGAACTTTTGTAATATAATTAAAGTACTTTGCATACTGGAATTTCTTCTGGTTTCACAGTTGTCTTACACTCCTATCTTGAGTTCTTTAGGTTAAAATAATTTTTTAAAAGATCTATTCTTAAACTTTAAACCTTTTCTATTCTTTGTTTAGCATGTCAGTGAAACTTGTCTAACTTTAAGGCTGCTTAAGCTCTCTTTAAGTTCACATAATAAGTTTCTGGAGGGTATCACTTGTACAGTGTTTTGGATAAAGGGATGGCTTACTCTTCTGCTTGCATGTCCATTTTTGTCTCTCAAGTCTGTCATTCCAGACATTTCTTCACTTCACGTTTGTGTCGTCTTCCTTCTTTCTGTTTGTTCCTTTCTTGTTTTTGTTTTTAAACTACTAGTCTATGCTGACTATGACCCATATGCTGTGGCAGGAGTGTGTAATGACCACGGCAAGACATATGCACTGTACGCTATCACAGTTCATCGACGAAATCCAAACAGTGAAGAGACATGGAAGACGTATCGACGCTATAGTGACTTCCATGACTTTCACATGAGGATCACTGAGCAGGTAATTAATCTCATAAAATTCTTTTAAGGTTTCTTTGAAAGGTGCTTTTTTTTGCATGATGGTATGGCGTGAGTATTGGCTTTCTCAAAGTGACTTCAGATGTGGTGTTAAAGCAGTACATTATTTTCCATTAAAGTGTACTTTTTTTTACCATTTATATCATACATGATTTGTACTGGGCAGTTTACAGGTGCGTGTTTATATAGTTTAGTACCTGATGGCTATGTAATTGCTCTAACAAAAAGAAATTTAACTTAGGAAGCTTTTCGCCCCACATCTCCCTTTGCTTAATTTTACTTTAAAATGTTTGTATGGAAGTGCTATTGGTCTCAAACAGTGGTGTATTTCCCTTGCCATATTTGTCACAGAGATTAAGAAATAAAAACTGAACTTGGAAATAGGTATTTAGGTTTTAAGTGAAATGTTGAGGATCGGTGGGGTCTCAAAAGGGACTGCTGTTGGCAGTTCAGTGTACTGCTAGATAATCTGCCTTTTAATGCTCTACTTGTGTTCTCAGACTCTTAACCCTCCTAAAATGAAAGAAGAAAAAATACAGACTTGTAATTCACCAACTGGTACAAAGCAGAACCTGCTGACATGAAAAAGTGTTGAAAACACAGTGCCTTTAAAAGAGGAGGGTGAAATGCTTTTAAACCAAGCCTTTGGAGAAGTCAATTTTGACTGTGTAATCTTTGAACTAGGCAGAAGTGTTGGATTATATCCCTTTACTCTGTTATTAATAGAGAGGCATAGAGAATAAATTCTGTGCAAGTAGGTTAGCATTGTAAAGTTACAACAGTAGTAAAAATGCAAAAGGCTTTATTAAAAAAGCAAACATTGTGTTGAATATTTGTATTAATTATAGATAGTCTGACTTTCCTTTGAATTTCTGATTATCTTAGTGTGTTATCAGTAAATATGGAATACCAATTTTTGTACTCTTCTCCAAACTGTTTTTTTTTTTTTTTAATTAATTCACTGATTTGAAGAATTTTTGATCTGTTGAAACAGGTACAGGTTCCTGGATATTATAGCAAGTTAATGTTCTGCAGATATGGGGCAGTCATTTAAATCTGACCTACCAAAATGACTAAAAAATAATGGCAGAAGCGCAAAAATTTTTCAAAATATGAAAGCTCAGACATTCCTTATTGCTAAATCTTATTTCTTTGAATTTACAGAAAATTTAAATGTTCTCCTAGAGCACTAAGATTGTGAAAAATAAAGAAATTCCTGTGCTTCATTGTAGCATCTCAGAAACTCCCAACAATTTTGCTTTGTTTTGAGAATTAAATAGACATTCCTACCGAGTTTATGGGCACAGGCCTATCAGTGTCACTGATACACTGAGAACCCCTCTTGTGTGCTTGTCTGAGACATTTTTATTGACATGTTAAGGGTAAAGTTTAGAATCTTGTTTAAAATTGATAGGAAGGGCAGGGATAATTGTTTGTTTTTCAGAGAATATAGGTACTTGATACAAAATGGAATTGAAGTTAGCTGTGTCTACTATCTGAGCTTTTTTTCTTAAAGTATTGAACAGATTCACAACAGTTTCTTTATTCAGTAGTGTAATAAATATCATTTGAAGTAGATATCCTTACTTAAAATAGAGGCTGTTCTTTGCTTACATTGGTTCTGTTTAGATGCAAGTATTCAAATAAAAACTAGACCATCTTCTGTTCAGTTATTTTCCATCATGACGTATTTGCAAGGGAATGGGATTTGTAAAGCTGGAAAGAGTTCTCTTTTGGTTCTTCCTGCAGTCCATAATCATGATCTGAGCTTTTTAACCTTTCAAAGTTTAATGATGTTTTTGCAAAAAGACACCTTACAGAGACGGAGCTGAATCAATCTCATTAAATCTGTAATTTTGTGGTCTTCTCTAGAGAGAGAAAAGGATAAAACCTTTTTTCAGGTTGTTTCCTAAAGCCTAGATACTATACTTTTCTCTCTTTACTGCCTTAGAAATATTATTTTTTATTTACAGGAAATCGGGATTCTATATGTGGATAATCCTGATTCTTCGAGTTTTATTCTTGTCACTTTTTTATTTTTGTGCATTGTAGCACTTTTTTATTTTTGTGTATTGAAGTCTTAAGGCCTCTTCTTTTCCTGCTGCTTCCCTGGAACACCCATTCTTTCTGTAAAACCAGAACAGCGGAATAGATGTCAACCAGTGCCAATCACTGTCATTCCCTGGAGAAAAGGCACAAGTGATGGCATATCAAGCATGCTATGATCACCTATGTGTAAACTGGGTGCTGCCGTCCACTCCAGGGATAAAAGCTTGATCATTTCCTTAGTAATGGAGAGGAGTAGAAGAGAGGAAAGGGAAGATGTTTTAGGAAGATTTGCAAGTTCTCTTGATGGAGTATCATAACCTTACTAACTTCTGCCCAAATAATAATGATAAAACTTGAGCTTAAACCTTTTGCACACTGTACTAGTCTGTATTTCAAAAGTGAATATCATGTGTGTGTGTTTTCAGAAATTAAATTTTGCCCTTGACAGTCTCCTGAGAATTTTCATGCACTTCTTCTTGATGACCTAGCTTTAATTTTGACTTTTTCAAGGAATCTGACTTCTGGGCTTGAAGCAGAAGTTATTTGTCAGGTGTTATATGGGAGATAAGAATGGGTTAATTTAATGACCCCTATAATTTCTAAGCTTATATGGTGATTTGAAACTCTCTTGAAAACAGAATTAAAAAATCTCTTTTTTGTAGTTTGAAAACCTTGCAAATATACTGAAACTTCCTGGCA
This sequence comes from Pterocles gutturalis, assembly GCF_000699245.1. NCBI lineage: Eukaryota > Metazoa > Chordata > Aves > Pterocliformes > Pteroclidae > Pterocles > Pterocles gutturalis. The sequence continues at coordinate 22,699 of NW_010133545.1, read as the reverse complement.
AAAAGACATTCAACAACATGGACAGAGAATTTTTGGAAAAGAGGAAAAAAGATTTAAATGCATATTTGCAGGTAAGCTGTTACACTTTTTTTGATTGTGTTCTTGCTTGGAATTCTTTTTTCTGAGATAGAAAATTTGTTAGCATGCTTTTTTTTTTTTTTTTAAATATATATAAATAGCGATGTTGTAGGTGGTATACAATCCTAAACAGTATACCATAAAATTTCATATTATCTGATAAGTTTGAGGGTTTTTTTCCTGTTTTGATTTTGAAAGAACGAGCCAGTACTTTCACAACTCCTCTGAGCTGGTAAGGTTCCAGCTGTGTTGGGTTTTGAGCTCTATGCCATTAACTTTGTTCTGTTACACTCGTGATTGTGGTTACTTTCTCTTGTGCTGTTGCATAAGGATTGACATGGCACCCACTTCAGCAGTGTAGCAAACCACACAGCTTCTCCATTCAGATAAGGCCTGTATCAGGCCAACTAAAGGAATTCAGTTGTCTTACTTCATAGGGACTTTCTGGTTATTTAGCATTAAATATCTTGAGCGACTCAATGGACATGTTAACAACAAATAATGAAGAAGTATAGAGCATCGTGAAATCTGATTGTTCTGTTTAGAGTGTTAGTATTTTTTCCTTTGTGTGACATATGTGCCCCATTTTTAATAGTAACATTTTTTTCAGTCACAGGTTTGTTTTTTTTTTTCTTGGAGTTTTAGAAGGAGTTTGAGTGGTCATAAAGGTGTGTGTTTTTCTGTGAGATGCTATAATTAATATACTAGTTCAAATTATGAGAATTACCAAGAAGTAAGTTGTTTCGATCTTGAGAATAGTGTAATGTTGGAATAAAATTTAGAGAATTAATGTGAAAATCCATTGCAAGATGTAATGTCTTTGTGCATGGTAAACTTCTGCTAAATTGAATGGTATGGCCTTTTTCATTATTTATTAAAAAGCAGCTTTTAAAAATTATTTTACTCAGCTCTTGTTAAATCCTGAAATGATGAAAGCTTCTCCAGCTTTAGCCCACTATGTGTATGACTTCCTGGAGAATAAAGCCTACAGCAAAGGGAAGGGGGATTTTGCACGGAAGGTAAGGATGTTTTGCACTGTCAAGGGAACTTTACAGCATTCATTAGTGCAATGATTGCATTTAACAGGGATGTTGAACTGATGTTAAACAACTACACAGCACTTTCAAAACAACTTGCAAGTGAGTTTCTTTAATACTTTGTGAGTGGCAAAGTATCTGAGGGTATATGGAACCAAAAATTTACAGCTTCCGTACCAGGTAAATTTATTTGTATGACAAGGAAATAAAATTTTCAAATCAGATGTGGTGCATTGCACAAAGACTGCTTTAAAAGTGGTTGTTAAAAGTTACTTTCTGTCAGACATCTGTGGGTTTTTTTCATAGTCTCGTTCCTTCTAATTTCTTTTTCAGTTCTTTACTCTGTTTTTGCTGCTGTTACCGTGCTCTCCACTCTTCAGCCCAAAAGATGAAATACATTTCCCTTCAAAAGCAGCTGTTATGTATTTAGCCATTGTAACTATTCAGTCGTTGGTCAAATTTGGAGCTCTGAGCTGTGCATCCTTTATGTTAAGCCATCAGAACTCTCTTCAGATAAGCGATTCTTTGTTCAGTTGACCAGTTTGTGTGGGCATCTGCTTTGCAAATATAGCTCTTTCTGAAGTTTTAGTGATTTTGATATAAAAAACATCTGCAACGGTATTGTCATTTCAAGTTGTTGTTCTACCTGTATTCCTTAAATACTTATCAGTGAAACCATTAAATAATTGTCAAGGTTTGTGTAATGACTAAGATTTGATTTCCAGCTTAGCAGGTTCTTCATAAACTTAACTTTTTTTAAGGGCATCACACTAGTATTTTGCCTCTGTTTGGACTGAATTTAGAGTATATACCAAAAAAAAAAAAAAGTAACAGTTTCTATGGAACTACTTTATGTTTTTAATTTTACTTGCTATGATATTAAAGCATATTACTCCAGTGCTGTTTAAAAGAGGCAAGTTTCAAAGGTGAAGAGTTGAAAGCAGAAGTGAAACATCTGGAACCAGGAAGATTGGAAGGGAGAAATGACATTGAATGGAGAAGAAAAGGAAAATAAATTCAAGCTAAGAAAAGCTGAGGGATGGGAAATGGAAATGACTCAGGAAAAAGATCTGTTGAAAGATATAAATAGCTACAGTGGGGCTGTAAGGAATGAGAAATGTAAATTAAAGTGAAGCTAAAACTTTCTGCATTCTGTAATGAAGTTAAGCAGTTTGTGGTGTTCTTTGTATTATTGTTCTCTGGAAGAGTGTGATACTTCTCATAGCATGTTTAATATAGCGGTGTCCTCATAGATTATACAATTCTGGTTAAACATCTTCCCCTTCAGATGGACACATTTGTAAACCCACTGCGTAACTCTATGAGAAATGTATCAAATGCAGTCAAGTCTCTTCCTGACAGCCTGGCAGAGGGAATGACTAAAATGTCAGACAACATGGGTAAAATGTCAGAGAGATTGGGACAAGACATAAAGCAATCATTTTTCAAGGTAAGAAAGTATTTGGTAGTTAATACATACTAGTAAAGTAACAGGAGATTAGCTATCGACTCACTTAAATTTATGTTGTATACTGTAATGAGGAGTCATTAGACAGGAAACAATCTGTTTTATACCTACCCTTAGTTTCAGCAGTCATTATAGTACAAACATGGAGTTCTCTTTGCTGCTAAGTAACACATTTTAAGATGACGTCTACAGACTTTTACAGTGATGCTTCTTCACTTAATTCAGTGCATCCACGTGAGAAGAATATGAGTCTCTGATTTTTCCAATTTTTTTACCAACCATTCTCATAAAGCTAGTTTGCTGCATCTGCTGCTTTCATTAGAAAAAAAAAAAAGAAAACAAAAAAAAACCACATGTATTTTGAAATTTAGAATAAGAAGGTAGCCTCTTTTCTGCTTATTCCTTGCTGAATTCTATTTTTAATTAAATTTTCTTTGTGTCTTTCCTGCCATCTTTCCTTATATTCCTAAAATGTAATACCTTAGAGGTGGGGAATGGTAACATGGCATGCTATCTAGAAGTCCTATGAAAGTAGTAATATTTCTAACATGCCCATCTTACCTTCCTTTTCCTTGCCCTCCTCTTTGTGTGTCTAGCTGTAAGGTTTGTGATCAGGGATTGTTCCTTTTTGTGTTACCAGAACAGTTATTTGTGGCAGATGTAGAACAGCAACCAAAATGAGTTAACGCTTAAGCCATGAAAGGGAATAATGGATCTGTGGTGGCGGGGTCATTTTTTGTTTGTTATTTTTTTATGAATTGTGAGATAAAATGACTGTCTCTGAACTTTTTCATTGCTCGTAACTTCCCTGGTGTGTGACTAGCAATATGTCTGCAGTTAAACTCACTGGGAAGTCCATGACTAGGCAGGACTTAAGATCGAGAGGAAGTATCAGAAGAAATATCAGTCCCATATGAATTTCTAGGTGCTTTTCAACTGAAGCATTATGCACTGGAGAAAATATACATGGATTGTCTTAAAGGTGTTGGCAACTTTGATAGCTATAGGAGAATACCTACAAGCCTTAATTGTTGGAAGATGAAAAGACTAGAGTGATCAGGCATTGGGGCAGGCTGCCCAGGGAAGTGGTGGAGTCACCGTCCCTGGAGGTGTACAAGAAACGTGTAGATGTGGTGCTTAGGGACATGGTTTAGTGAGTTAGGTGGTGTGGGTTGACGGTTGGACTTGATGATCCTTGAGGTCTTTTCCAACCTTAATGATTCTATGATTCTGATTTATCTGCAGTAGTATGCAACTGACTTTTGACCAAATGTTTGCTTTTTATTTTCATAACCAAATAGACTATAAAAATTGATCTGATTTATTTGTATTCTAAAGTATTTTTTCCTTCATAAACATTAGCATTTTTTCGTTGTAGGTGCCTCCTTTGATCCAGAAAACCTATTCAGATCCTGACCACTGCCGTGTTGCAGCACCAATTGATGACAATGTGAGTCTGATATTTGTACTTTCAAAGCTGACTGCTCTAAAACCAAATGAATGAAGTTGCTTATTCTCTGCTAAACTAGGTGTTTATCATTTTCTAATGTTACACCAGGCACTTACAAACAGTTCTTAACTTTTAAAAAGAAACCTGTATGCTTCCTTCTAAAATTAACATCTTTGTTAGCACAACAATGGCTTGCACAACAGTGGAATTACTAGAGTCTACATGCTACTGCTTCTGTGTTTTGTGGGTTAGGGTTTGTTTGGTGGGGTTTTTTTTCCCTCTTCTTCCTCCAATTTCTGTCTGTTCAAAGCTAGTATAGTACCAGACTGTTAGCATCATTTCAGTTGCCACTTTGTGGTTTCTGGTTTCTGATGTGACCTTAGCAGTTGTTTAATGGATCAGAAGTAGTGTTTGCTGTGTTGTTGTAGAAAAACTTAAGAATGTGTTCCTAAATAATAGACCTTAGTATGTGGCTACCTAAAATGTGTGAAGTAGTAATATTAGAAACTTGAAAGTGAAGTTTAAGCTCTTGATGTTTCATAAGCTCTGGTATTTTGCTATTGTTTTGATTGAAACACTGATCATATATGTGAAAACAATTGGAAAAAACCTTTTATCTCTAAGCAGGACAGAAAGGCCATAAGATTACTAGTGATTATATGCAATTTGCTATGGTCATAAATCTGCACCTGTTCTGCCCTTCATGTTTTGTGTTTTTTGGTCACATCAAAGCATTCCAGTTTGTCTTCCTGTGCATAACTGCTATGATGGCTTGGTAAATGGATTTTTGCTCAGATAACAGCCTTGAGTTCTGCAGGGTTTTCTTTTTCCCTATTATTTTTCACTATAGACTAAGACTGTATCCCTACGTTTGCAATTACAAATATCTTTGATACTCCTGAGCCATCTGTTTTGCATGGGCAAAACAAAATAATATCATGCAAGGATATGAGCAGCTTCTCTGCAAATATTTCATTGATCTGTAAAATAAATAGAAGCTACAGTTCTTGATAGATTGTAAATTAACATACCAAATATTTCTAAAGGGCAGATTTCAAATGTTTTAAGACCTTTTATCTCTCAGCTGCTCTTTTAAGATGCATTATTCACAACTTAGTCACTAAATTAGAAAAAAAATATGGTAGCTTGAATGGAATTTTACATGGAGAAGCAGTACTGTAAAAGTGAGGCATGCATCTATAAAATCTCCAGATGGATTATGAATCCACTGTCTGTCTTACAGTTGTATATGAAGATGTGCTTGTGTAGTCTACTAAAAAACATCCACATAGCTGTGAGATCTTGCTACTTCTTCCAGTGTAGGATTAACAATATAGTGCAAACTACTACTCTTCCAAGTAGAGTTATATCGTATTTCAAATACAAAACAAAATTCTGGATATTATGCTTAGAATTTTAAAATCCTTATAATAAAAAAAAAGAGAAAGTGCATTCGGTCTTTAAATAAATTTTGCTGAGGATACAGTAAGATTTTAACTTTAGCTTGATATGCTATAAAGTTTTAATAATAAATGTGAAATTTAAGCACTGAATCAGTCAAAAAATCGAATTCATTTGTTGTATTTGAGATAAATATTTGTGGTCTCATGTGCAATGGAAATGTAATTCCAAATGCTGTCTCTTTATGCAATAACTTAACAACATGTAAGCTTGTATTTTGGCATATAAGCAGGCCTTGAAAAGCTTCTGTTTTTTCTGTAAGAGAAACATTAATAGCAACTAATGCTTTCATTCTACAGAACTCAGTAAACTCCCCCTCAAATTTAAATATTTGAAAAAATGTTAACAGTTACTGCAAGTGTATGCCATCCTTCTTTAAAAACTTTTAGGTAGTTACTGAATTCTCTGTTTTAGGATTTCCATAAAAGTTGTTTTTTGTAAGGCAATCTGTGTAACATCTTGTATTAAATAATAAAACGATGTTTCTTTTCTTAATCTACAAGCATAAAAGCACTTAATAGCCATGCAGATTCAAATGATGTCTAAATAAAAGGCAGTTTGTTGCAGTAAAGTGTCACTGTTCTTAGGAGGTTCTGACATTGATGCAGTGCATCCGTAAGGAAAACATGACAAAAACTTCTGGAGTTTTCGTGTTAGGCAACTGGAAGCAGAGCTACCAAAGGAAGAGGTCAGGGACAATCTTTCTCTTTAGGACATGTTTAGTTGTATTAACTTTGTTCAACTTCGGTGAAATAACTGTTTCTTTTTGTCTTATTTTAAAAATTCAGTGGATTCAAGCGTAGTTTGTCTTTAATTTTCAATCTTTCTTTGCTATTAACGATTTAGTAGAAGATTTAGGGAAGATGTCATATTACAGTAAAGTACAGAGCAAAGTATTTGTCATTTTCTGCTTATACTGAAGCATTTGACCAGGGCCTTGGCTACTAAAACTGTGGCTTTCTTGAACTGCAATAAAAGTTTACTGATTATACTTTTACTCGGTGGTCAGGTGGATGACAATATTCCGCTGCGAGTAATGCTCCTTCTTATGGATGAAGTCTTTGATTTAAAGGAAAGAAATCAATGGTTAAGAAGAAATATAAAAAATCTACTTCAGCAACTTATTAGAGCAACATATGGTGACACAATTAATAGGTACTGCTTTTCTTTATATAGAGTGATCATGTAAGTGAGACTATATAGAATGTGTCTATAAATCCTTTTTGGTATTACTAAATTATTGTGATTTAGATCTGCATGCATTCTACTATGAAGAGGATCAATAAACCAGGTACAAATGTGGTTGTAAAATGGAGATTTTACATTCTGAAAACATTGCTGAAAGACAAATTCTGGTAATTCTTACATGCCAGAGAAGTTCCAAAGGAGCTTTCACATATTAGCAAGAGTTCATTTTTCCGTGAGTGTAACTCAATACTGATGATGTCAATACTTCTTACCCTTTTTGCTAGTAATGCATTTTATTACTTTCTGCACTATTTTTTGATGCCACAAATTATATACTGGCACTATCAAATTATGTAAAGTGCACTGAGTTGCTATGCTCAGTTTTTTCTCTCTCACTTTAAAAAATGGAGGAGGGGAAGGGAAAGGATGTTATGGGTCTGTTCTGCCTCCCATGTTCTCTGTAATTTTTCATGCAAATGCAAAGCAAATTAGTAGTGCTAAATAAGTAATGTTTCTTTCACTTGGCTTTGAAATCTACTGTTTCCAGGCCTTCCCTTCTAATAATTTGTTTCTGAAATGTAAATAAAAATATAGAACAAATACTTTTCTACTTTTCTGTGGCACTAAATTGTCACTTTGGATTAGTACCATGAATCAAAAAAATTTCTGGCAGGTGAGAAGTAGTTTCCTGTTACTTTTTCAGGACATTCCTCACTGTATCATTACTTTATACCCTTTGCAAGTATATTTGTGATGTTTTCATCATCACATATAGACCATTCTTGTGGTACTAGTAGTGATGCAGCCGTGTAATAGTAGTGGAACTGCGTCTTTTTCAAATAATTCCTCGTGGCCAGGTGACAGTTATCTTGAGAGCTGCGCTTCCAAAAACATGCTGCCCTTTTGAACAATTCTGAATACTTTTTGCTGTTTTCAGATTGTAGTATAACTAGCTGAGTTTGTGCACAGGCTGCTGCTTTCTTATTGCAGAGATGTGTGCAGAACTACTTTGCTTCTGCATTTGGAACTATTCCAGACACTCACAGCTTCCTCTGGTTCGGCAGTCATACCTTGTCCTAGCAGATTCTTGGTGTTTAATGGCATTCTGCAGCAAAATTGTGTTTTCCTGTTTCTTAGATTCAAATTATGTTTAGGAGAATAATCCTGAGATTATGGTGATACCCAGATGTGGAATATCTGTAAACATATTTGGATATTGAGCTGTGTGTATGTGTTGATGAATGAAGGTTGAAGTTTATGATCAATCTGTATGTCCTGTTAAAGAGTATGAAGTAACTGCATACATAAGTATGGTAATTTGAGATTTTAAGTAGGTTCATTGCTTACCGAAGCAGAACTTGAAGCACGCTCCATGGAGACCAATGTTCTACAAGCAGAATATTTATCTAATGCTGATGGGAGATGCAACATCAAATTTACAGCCTGCTTAGTCATCATACATTTACTCAAAAAGGAAAAGGCTTCAGCTTTAGGAGTGATTAGTGAGCTTAGATTTTTATATTGAGAATCAGTGTTTGCCTTCCTAATGTGCAGTTTTATAGAACCTGCTTACAGAGTTGGAGAAAGCTGAAATTATACTTTGTTTGCCCTAGATTGCTCTTTAAAATACTATTTATGTGTTCTCTGTTCGAAAAATTAAATGAGAGAGACTTGTTGCTTTGATTTTAGAAAAATAGTTGATCATGTTGATTGGATGACATCTCCTGAGCAAGTAGCAGATGCAGTGAAACGCTTCAGGTATGTCTTTTATCATAGATCTTAAATATGCAGTACTTGCCAATTGATGTCTCATTTCTTTGTATCCTTCCTATTCTTTTTATGTGGGGAAATTATTACTACTGTACAGAATTCCAGTTGGAGCGTACACTGCTTTATATGTGTGTTAAGTGAGAAAGTAATTGTCACAGGAAGAAGAATACTTTTTTTCTCCTCTTCCTTAAAAAGTTCTTTGTTAACCAGTCTAGAAGAGATAGAGTATGGGTGTACTTATGAATTTCATCATATTGCTGGATGAAGTGTCTTGTTTGACTTGATGAAAGCATGTGCGCCTCTTGCCTTAAAAGGTGAACAAATATTACTAAAAAACCCATATCTCTAAGCTAATATGTTTCACATGTGGGCAGATACAATGGAACTGAAGTCTGAATTTGAAAGTATCAAAGGCTCTGTCATTCAGTTTCCCAGAAGTCTTAATGGTTTCTGTAATGTTGTTGAGCAAAAGGCACCCCCTTTGCCTTTTTTTTTTTTTTTTTTTGGGCTGAGGTGGTAAAGTAGGACAATGTATTAGCCAAAGGGTCATACTATACAGATATTCTGTCATTTAATAAAATCAAGTAAGAATGTGTGGTTCTTACTCAGAAAATGTCATTTGCTGAGGCAAAATAGCTTTTTAGACAGAGGCATGTCTTCTGCATTGGGCTTTATGCTACAGTGAAACTACTTCATCTCAGCTTTAGCTTGTTGATAGGTTAACTACTGTCAGAGAACTAATGAAGCAATGAATAGACTAAGCCTAGAGTCTCTCGGTGGCAATACAGACTGCTCGGTAAAAGTAAATCTTAGGTATATTTTATGTAACAAGTATGTGGTATTTCAAGGTTTTTTCGTGTGTAGTGTTTTCTTAAATTTTGTTTTCATCTAATTCTTGTACTAAAAAAGTATATGGTAGCTACTGATAGTGTGAGTGTATTGTACTTCTTGCTTTTGATTTCTTTTTTTGCCTTTTCCCTTTTCTAATATTTGCAGTGTGTGTTTAGGTTGTGTGCAAATTACTTTCTTGCATTTATTTTATGAAATAACTGAGGAATTAAGAAGAGCCTTTCACTTGATAAAATTCTAATGTATTTTGACAGATTTGCTTTTGTTACAGAGATGCTTTTTGGCCCAACGGCATTTTAGCGGAGGCTGTTCCACGGAGGGACAAAGCTATTAGAATGAGAACAAGAGTGGCAGGGAAGACCAAATTACTGGAGGTAATGCCAGGTAAGTGAGTCTGAGATTGAAGCCTAATAATCCTTACCTTATATTGTTACTGGAATTAATGGCAGTATTCTTGTTGATTGTTGAAATGTTAAAAAGAAGTGTTGACATGTGAACTGTTAAATAAAAAGGTTTTTAATTATTAAGACACTGAACATTTTCACAGGTACTGTGACTTTGCAACTGTAATTCTGTATTTAGTACATACATTAAAACTGTATTTAGTTTCACTACAGGATTTTAGCGCATGAAATACCTATATTCCAATACAGCATGATTTCATGTAAAATAATGTGGTTCCCAATATATAGTGTAAAAGTGAGGTAATTTTCAGAAATCCTTACTGCTATAAGAGAACTTTTAGTTTAGTCATGTTGTGTATAATAGAGGTGCTGTTACTTTGACTTCCAGGCTATGTAATTTGAAAGACTTATTATTCAGTTTAAGTTTGTTAACACAGAAGCAGAATTTAGCTTAAACTTCTATGTAACTTTCATTTTTGTAGATGAACTGAAGCACATCATAGGCGCTGAGACTACACGGAAAGGAATTCTTCGGGTCTTTGAAATGTTCCAGCACACCCAACTGAATAAGAGAATGGTGTATGTGTTTCTGGAGAGATTCCTAGAAACCTTGTTTCCACAAAATAAATTCCATGAGCTCTTTAACAAACTGCATTCACGGTCAAAGCAGATGCAGAGGTATAAGCAGAGACTACATTCTACTCAAGCGCCTTCCTTACAGAAAAGGTGACACTTCAAACCTGTTAAGCTGGTGTATGTTTGTCCAGGACTAATTACTTGGGCAGATTCTCTGGGGCTTCAAACTCACATGCTGTTACTTCTGCACCAGTCTTCTAGTGTCACATATTAGATTATTAATGCATCTGTAAGACCTGTGGATCTTCTCATCTTCAGTTGTAATTCAACCACTACCAGAAGGGTTTGTGTGTCTTAAATGATGTGGTGCATCTTCATGCAACATTGAGAAGAATACTGGCTCAATATATGAGAACGCCAATTCCTTCCGGTCCTGAGTCGATGTTTTGCCGGCAATGAAAAGTGCCAGACTGTTCACGTAAAGCACAACTATGGTGATACAGTGGAAAAAAAAATAGGATGTTTTGGCACTGGGAGATAGTGCAATGTGTGAGAATCAGGTGGAACTGTTCTACGTTATGACTGTTGAGGCTCTTTAGGGCTCTTTTAACATTCTCGTTAAAAAGCTGAGCTAACAGGAAAAGCAGTCTCTGGAATAGCAGGTTCATAGGAGAGGGGAGAAATAGTTATAGCCCCATCATAAAAGTACATTTATTAGAGAAAAGTTGAGGTAATGTGGCTTGTGTGCCACATTTACATCACCTTTCATGTTTTGAAAAAGAAACTAACATTACATCTAATGGGGGTTTTTGTAAAGGCAGAGGTGCAGTAGAAACAAACCCTTTATTCTGATTATTCTGTAGCTTTAAGGACCATATTCTGCTCTTACAGCACCTGGCATACATTTTGCATGTAACTTCAGTGGAGAAGGGGCATCATATTTATGTTCAATTGGTATATTTGAACATATATAAAGTTGATAATTGTAAAAGGAAGGGGGTACATGTTTTGAAGAGGATAGACATCATGGTAGAAGATGAGGAAATTGCACTAAGACACAGTTTACACACAACTCCCACTAAAATCTGAAACCTTTTTGGGTGTAAAAGGCTATGTCCTACTTAACTGAAAGATTCCTTACCTCATGGTAAGTGTGTAAACCTCATGGAAGAATGTTAGAATTAGTTGGTTCCTCACAGGTAAAAGATTTCATTAGTCATATGCAAACACTTGGAAATTCCTGAACACATCTCAGTGTATATATGAAAATAAAAAGGAAATAAATCTACAATATTTTTTTAAATAATTTTTTTTATTTTTTACATAGCGTGAAGTTTTAATAAAAATTTGACATCAAGGCCCCACATCCATCTGTTTAGTTTCAATGAAGAATTTCTGTCCAATTAAAAAAAAAGTAACAACTGAATAATCCTTTTTGGCCACAGCCCGTTTGTGTTTTCTTTTTCATAGTCCCCTACTGTTTGAACAGTGCTATCTGGGTGAATAGAAAGTAATCCTACAGAGTCCCATTTTTTTATGAAAGCTAAACGCAGGGTAAGATACAGCTATTGATCAACGATCCTTATAGTAATTTGTGTCTTAATGGGAACAAATGATCCTTTTATGTGAGGGAAGAACATAGACCTTTTATGAAAGCGTTCTAAGAGAAGATAGAAGTCTCTCAGAGGACCTAGTTAAATTGACTGAAGCCTCTATATAGATCATTTTTTCTCATGGACTATTAAAGCAATGTAGCCTTTTATCATGCTACTTAATGATGATCATATTGTACTGTTAACATTCTCATACAGTATGCATGGGCTCAAGTGCACTTGGTTTTTTTTCTTTATTGCTGAACTAAATACTGTAAATGAAATCCCTTTCTTTTATAATCCCTAGGAAGAGAAGTTGGTAAATATGTAAGAACCCTTCCCCCTTCCTCTCTGCAGGTTCTGTAGAAGTGTGATGATTAAGTGCTGTTGAATTTAACAAAATTCTTGAGTTCTGTGTGAAGTAATCAACATAGCCAGCTCCTATTGTTTACATACCTATATCTTTCTCTGATGTCAGGGTGTTTAAACATACCTGACATCTCACTGATGAAAGATCGTTTAGCAATTGTTCTTGGTGATATAGTAAATATATCATTGATCCTACCAGATCTAATTCATGTCTTTTAAATCACTGAATTTGTTATGCAGTATGACAGTGGGAAGTTCAAATACTATTTTGTCAAATCTGTGGAACTTTTTATCTATCTGTAGGTAACCATGATAAATTTCAACAGAATAGTGATCATGTGCAAATTCGGGATTCTTTTTTTTTTTAAATTATCTGGTACATTTCTGTACAAAAATAATATCTCTAGGAATGTGAACTGAACATAATACACCATGTTTATTAGTCCTTTTACTTAGTGAATTTATTACATATATATACCTATACACACATTTATATACACGTGTGCATATGTATATATGTATTGAAGTTTTGTCTTCTGTATTTAATTACAGAATGTGGCTTCCTAATTCAATGGTGCCTATTGGCTGGCAGGAATCATCAGAAATTAATACTTTGGTTAAAAAGATTTTGTATATATGTTTATTTAAATGGCTTCCTTGTTGACAATTTAAAATACCTGCCCTGTCAACCCATGCAGCAGCCTATTACCCTAGAAGTTTCCAAAACTGAATGTTAACATACAGCACTTAAGTGTCTGGGTGTATCTTCTGGCCTTTGAGTGCTGTGACTGGCCACTGAAAATTGTGCCATTGTCAACAAATGCACTTGTTTTAGCCTTAATTATTTTTAAGAGAAAACAAGCAATTGGATTTTTCATTTGTTTCATCCTCAAGCTTGTGCTGCTGGTGTTTGCTAGAACTAAACAGTAGATTTTAAGTGCTACCAGAATGTGTACCAAAAAAAAGTACATGAATTCCACAATCTAAATTTTAATTTTGTGCAATATTTTCATTTAATGCATGTGTATTTGAATAACTGTAAAATAAATGAATTTTTAATGTTTTGAAGTCTAGGTTAAAAATGTCTTCTCAGCTGAACAATTTTGCATTCTGTTCTCGTGTCAGTTTATTTAAGGACTTGTTTTAAAAGTCTTATTTGTTACTCCTTTGTTAACTCCCTTGTTCTCAATGATCCTTGCTCATCTGAGCAAAGCTCATATATTAACAAGGGAAAAAAATCTGAAGAGCACATCTCATTAATATAGCTGTTATAAATTACTTATGCATATCATTGTACAGTAAGTGTCAGCTGTGTGCCTAATTGTTCTATTGATGCTTTTTCCCCTCCCTTCCCCTCCTCTTGTTTCCATAACAAAGAATGAACATGAAGCAGGCTGCCATGGTCACTTCTACTGAATGGCAGAGGACTCTGAATTTTTTTTGGAGTTTGCATTTATGTTCTGTCCGATAGAAAGCTAAAAAATTACACTAATAAAGTATTAACAGGATTATTATGAGCCTCTGTTTATTTTTAAAATAACTTTGTCACTAGCAGGTGTGCATGTTCCTCGAGTCTGGAAAAAAAAACCAATAAAGATAAAAATATTGCTGTTAAGTAGAACAGCCCTTCCTTGATTTGTTTTTAAAGCATTTTATAAACTGGTTTTGCTTTTAACAAATTAATCTATACATTCATCTTCAACCAGCATTTGCAGAGAGTCCTGTACTTTAAAAGAACTTCTACAGAAACAGTGGGATTGTATGGTGTAGGAGGTTTTTATATTGTTGGGTTTTTTTTACTCTTCGGCTTTTTCCCCCTGGGTTTATTTTTGCAGCAGCTGGATGTACCAAGGGAGCACAATTGTTACCCTTGATATATTTATTCCAGCTGTTTCACATTCATCAAAAAGATGTCCCGAGCTACAGAGATGTTATTTCTTTGACGCCGGGGTAAAGTGTTTATCATTTTCACTAACTTACACACTTTTGCTACAGGATACAGACCCATCTCAGGAATTTCACTACCTGATGGCAAGTTCTTCTTTGTTGAAGCTGTTATCCTAGGATAATTTCGTGGCAAGAAATTCACTCCATTATAAACTTCTTTTAAAAGTCTTAAAAATATCTACCATTTGCGAAGTGAGAGTAGTATGTGTCTGTGGCTTATTTAACTCGCCAGTCTATCACATTATCTGGTTTATTTTGGTTTTAATGTCTAGTAAATGTGTGAGGATTGCTAAAGCTTTTGAGAAGTTCAGTAATCAGCATCACTCTGCATTGATTTATTTAACTAAAAATTTCATTATTTATCTATTTGAAGAAAGGAAATAATATAATGAAAACAATGAGCTCACTTTTGTTATGTATTTTGAAAGAAATTAAGCTTTATTTTCATGAAACACTTGAAACAGCTATGCCACTGCAGCTCCCTCCACCCCGCCCCACGCACACAGAAATATGTTTGAATAGTTTCGTGTTCAAATATCTCAAGTAACTGTTTCCCATGCCTTGTCTCTTTGAATTACTATGGCAAGTTGGGGTTGGGATAATCTGCATGGTTCAGTTACATTATTTGATATCTGGTTCAGCAAGGGCTAACTGGAATTCTCGTTTGACATTTTAGAATTGGAGTAGTACATAAATTAATTTTGAGGTTGGGCTTAAGTAGAGAATGAGATTATATTGATTTTGTTGGCAATCAAGAGCTACTTATTGGGAGTAAGGAATGTAGCTTTCAAAAACAGTCTTGCTCTTTCCTACCATAACAGTTTTAAAAGTGAGTCCCAAGTAGTCTTTTGAGTCTTTGTGCTGAATTCTCTCTCCTTGAGGTCTGGAAACGTGCTAATTCTGAATTAAGTAAAGAGATGCTGGTGGAACTGTTAGCAATTTACTGGCATTTTAAGTAAGAGACTCTCATAAAATTGTGAGAATTGGGAACACTCTTCTTTGTTTAGAACATGTGGAAGATGGTTCTGCGAGTTACCTGGTTGTTCCATGCATAGAATAGCCAGAACTTGAAAGAAACTTTTACTTTTTTTCTTGTTATAGTAGCCAGCTAGTACTAGGGTAGGTACAAAACTTTCTTTGCAGAAGTCATCTCATTTTAGCAAGCTACAGGTTTCTTATTTTTCAGTTTGAAGATGAAGTTAGAATTTGATTATCAAAGGTAATTTTTTTGTTTTGTTTTCAAGGACTCAATACAAAACACCTCTTTATAGTCTCTTTGCAAAATTGGTTTCAATTTTATATTATCTAGGTTGATTTAAATCACTGGCTTCGCAGTAATCCCTGATGTTTTTGCAAACAAACAAGCCCTGCTTATACCTAAAGTAAAAACACATGAAAAAATTTGGGGAGAAAAGGGTAGGAGCTTCATTCAATGTTCTGCTGTCTTGGGTAATCATATCAGTGCAAAGGTGAAAATGGAGTGTCGTGCAATTGGACATTCGTCAATATTGATGACTTTGTGCAGTGCCATGTAGATGAAACATGGGCCCAAGGTTCTCCTGTGTATCACATACAGAAAGGAAAACTAAGGTGTTTTTCTTATATGTAGGCTCTAAGTGGTGCTGAGTTAACAGTTGTGCTGTATGTCTTTGAAAGTGTTGCAGCCTAACTGTTCAGCTAATAAGATAAATGCAGCATGAAAAAGTGTTGTGTTATTGACTGACAAGGGTTCTTTAGAACCACGATGCGAGCTATCACCAGTGAGAGAACTTGCTGAAGTACCTGAATCACTTGGAACTGCTCCACATATAAACATTTGTGCTATTTCACTTGCTTATAGAATCCATCCCTTTTTTTTTTTTTTTTTTTTGTGTCAATAGTACTGATAATACCAAGAATATTGCAGTCTCTAAAGGGTGTGTTTTCTTGAACCATGAGAAGTTTAGCAATATTCTGTAGATAGCTGTTTGTGTGGGTGGACTCTTTTGGCTTGACAGTATTGAGGACAGGAGTAAAATTAATGGATGATGCTACAGAGGATATTAAGTAGTATTCTTTCAAAAAAAAACAGTAGTTTATTGAAGTAGGAATACATAAACGGAATTACTTGAAAAGTCATTTGGTTTCTTCAGTTAAATTTTTGGTAGTATGGTGCTTTATATGACAAAATTTTTATTGTGACAGAGGCTGTACTATGATTCGAACACTAGAATCAATCGCATAGTAATTATAGCAGGTTATCATGACAGATTATCACTAGTTTGTATGGGCAAAAGTGCAGGTGGATATCAGACAGGAAAACATTTGTCAGTTTTTTTCTGACTGAGATGGGAAGGAGAAACTTCTGTGTTTTCTGTCAATTCTGGCGATATCTTCTATGCAAAGAGAGATGATGATGGTTACACCCTTCACTCAAAATGGCATATGAAAATATGATTTATATGCAAGATCATCTACTAAATCCATAGTTAAGAAAACCTGACTGCTAATTCACATCTACATAAAATGAGAGCCACAGCTTCAGCTGTGTTGAAAACAAATCCTTCACCTGATTTTCTTCAATGCATGTAAGATTTTCTTCAATGCATATAACTGTGCACTTCTGTGGCCACCATAGTTGGGTTTTTTTAGTACTGTGGACTAGAATGAGTAAAAATTCATGAGAAGCTACCTTTTACTTTTTAGAATTATTTTGACTGAAAACTACTGTACTGATGATTTATTTTATGCCAAGTCAAGTAATTATTTACTGAACTGAAAGAGATGTGCTCTCATAATGATTCCATTAACCCATTTCTTCAGAAACAAACAGTAAAACTTTGTGCCCATTTAGTAACAGCATCTAAAGTATAATATTCTCACTGTTTCCATTAACTTAGAGACTTGAGTAAACTGAACAGAAAACACTGCAGAAGAAAAATTGAGATGGGTCAGAAATATCCCTCAACTTCAGTTATTTTCGAAACTTAAATAAAAAAAAACACCAACCTCACTTCCCACCCAACACTTTAAACTTTCACACTGCTTATACAAGTTAGACTCTAAATAATTGAAATTTGCAGGTTATGAAGGGTGGTTTCTTTAGTGGTCTATTAAGTTTTTTGGGTATCTCTAATATTGTGAGTGTGTGTGGTTCTGAGGCTTAAACATTTTGCATTAAGCATTTCATATCAGGCAAATACAGCTTCGTAAGAAATACTAGTTTCCTTTCCCATAAACTGTTTGTAGGTTTTAAGACAGATGAGAGATGACAGAGAGAATGACTCTCCAAATAAACTGCATAATCTTTGCAAATTGCTGTTGTTGGTCACATAAAAAATTAGTAAAATCTCCATTGGCAGCTTAGCTCAGATAGAAAATATTTGTCTTTTTGCTAAAAGACCAAAAGGATGAGGTACCACCACTAGGAATTGCCAGAGGTAATGTACACTTTTTCTCTGATTTTTTTTTTTTTTAATCAATCAGCAAATCCAATTTTTCTTCTTCCAAGGAAACCTAAAACAAAGACATGTAAAATATACACCCATCACCACTTTTGATAATGTTAGGTTATGTACACACATAAATTTGTGTGTGTGTTGCAAAGCAAGTGCAAACATCCTTCTGTCCATCTTTTGAGGAACTTTACAATTTTAAATTGAATTATGCTTTTGATTTTTTTAATTTAAAAATAAAAGTATGTCAATGCTAACATCTGTTTTGAATAATTATTTTTGTTTTCTTGAGTTTTTTTAGTCTAATCATAGTACTTTTGTATTTGTAATAATCCCTCACATCGGAGGGATTAAAGAAAAAAACAAAAGAGGCTGGCATACATTTGCATGACTTTTTCAGTGACATGGAGTGTTTTCAGCTACTTGGAATGTTTTCCATAAAGTTGCTCTTGAAATATGGATGGTGTAAACACCTTTATGGTGAGTTGTGCCACGGATCCATGCATTGCTCAAACAGCACTGCAGTAGCTTAAAGGTAGAGGGGTTGTGTCTGTGGGGAAGAGATGTGGCCAAAAAATTGAGTTTTGTGGGAATTACAGATGTTCAGAGCATGGTAATACCCGAGTTGTTAAAGAATGCTTTTTCAGTATAAATGCAGAGAAGGACCCAGAGTGACATCTTGGCTAACAGAAGCTGATTACAAAATAGTAAAACAAATGCTGCATTCGTGAGTTACTGTCTTTGAGCCTGATGCAACCATTTATGCTTTCGCCTTCTACATGGTGTCAGTTCCTTAAGTTAATTGAGAAAGAAATCACATTTAGAACTTCTAGTTCTGGGCCTGTGTCTTATGGGCCTGGAATAATTTCATTTAAATTAATCTTCTTCCACATGTAAGACAAATTCCATTGCTTAATACTTCTAGCCTGCTGCATCTTTTAGGTCATTTCAATTCACAAGACCTTAGGAGAAAATGTTGCAAAGTTAACTACCTGAGATTTTCAATATTTGCTTAGTGTAACATGTCAAGTAAAAAAAAAAAAAAAAAAAAAAAAAAAATTCTACTATTGATTTTTTTTAAAAAAAAATTGTGTTTGAGGCAAACCAGACTTTTCTAGTCTTGATTGTGCTTAGTAAGTTCTGCTGCAGCAGCTATTGTTTACTCAGTGTAGGAATTTGTATGAGACACTGGTTTTTGTTAAACTAACTGGACTTACAAAAAATCTAAAATGGTTCTAAATACACTTAAACCAGATAAAGCATTATTGAAAACATGTTCTCTTTCAATTATATAGACAATATTTAACCATTGTTTAATTCCTTGGACTGGTTTGTTAAAAGTATAACCAGGATAGTATGCTTCTAAAAGCAAATTTATTTTGGAGGAGATTGCATACTACAGATGCACATTGAATGACCCATGATAAATTACTCGTGGACAGGCAATAGTTGTTACTAAGAACAATTAGGAACAAGTGGGATAGAGGAGCTGAAACTCCAAATGTAACCCCCCTTGCATTGTAGAGGTTAAAAAGAAGTCAGGCAGTGGAGTTCTTGGATCTACACCCCTTCCATCCGTCCTTCCGTTGGTCCTTCCCTCTCCCTGCAGAGTGTTTTGGTTGTGGTTTATGGCTTCCAAATTCAAGGAGCCCGTCTCGTGGCTTGATTTGCTGCTGACATTTCACAAGAGTAGTTGGTCATACGAGATGAAAACAAATACTTCAAAAATACTTAGGAATTTGGGTCCAAAACTTCATGACAGCAAGTTCCAGACCTCAGCTCTCATTTAATCTAACCCTGAACCACGTTCCTGGTGTATATTCCTCTCTCTTTCCAAAGCGTTTTATGTGCTGTGGTTTCTATCAGTGTGTGATGGGCCAGTAGTGCCTAAGATCTGCTTGGTATAAAGAAAGTAATTGTGTGTGTCAGTATGAGCAGTGCAGCGGTAACAGAGCTCCGATGGGGGAAAACTGACACACAGCAGGTGTGCAAGGAATAAGCAAAAACATTTTATTATGATAATGATCATGAAACTGAAGGCCAGAGAATGTGAACTATTTCTAAGACCCCTGACATTTTCATCAAGTGGTCTTATGGTACGCGCTTGCCATCATCCGTTCAGCTGTGGAGAGTTTTGAGAAAAAAAACATTAACTCAACACTGTTGCGTTTAACAGAGTCCCAAAGCTTCATGTTATCGTGTAAAGTTAGTGAGCTTAAAAATGAGCAGAAGGTGTAGCTTGAAGTACTTTCTCCTGAAGCACTTGGGATCTGTGCATTGTAGCATTTTTGGGGTTGTTTGAGGTGGGTTCATATTTTGGAGTTAGGATTGAGGGGTCAGGAGTGAGGGTGTTTCTGAGCTCCACAGGATGGGATAAATATTTGCTGCAGCCAAGTGTGATGCATGATGGGTATCTCCTTACCTAGCCGGTGGTAAGCTCCACTGAAATTGTTTGCTCTGACAATTCTGTTGCTTTTGGGAAAGAGGGGAGTGTCTGCTTTGAAAGTTGCTCTGTGGACACAGACCCTACTTAACAGACCTGTCTACCTTTTGTTTCAAAGGAGACTTTTCTGAACTTACCAGGGCTGGGGGTGTACGAGGAGGTTGTCCTGGACTTAGCAGTTAGACCTGGCACACCTTCTATTTGATGTTATCCTATCAGAAGGGGTTTGGGTTTTTTTGAGTCAGGAACCTCCTTGGCATCTGAATGAGATCAAGAGAAATGACAGGTGTGTTTGCAGGTCAATTGCTTCCCTGCTAGGAGAGAAGCTCCGAATAGGATCTGTTTGTGTGGAGCCTGCACTGAGTAGGAGAAACCTTGAGAAAGCCCCGGTGAGCCCTCCAGCTGAGAGTGGGCCAGGCTGGGTACCAAACCTGCAGGAGCCTCCATGCTTGAACTGGAGAGGCTGCCCAGGCAGCGGAAGAAAAGTTTTGTTTCCCACCGTGCAGTGTGACTAGCTGTAGCTCCGGTGGAGGAATGATGTTCAGGTGTAGTGGTATGGGGTGATCTGTGCCCTCCCAGATAAACCTTCTCTTTCAGGGAGCTCTGAATGGGGCTGATACAAAATCACAGTCCTGCTTTCAGAGGCAGAGAAACAGCATGAGGCTCTGCGGGGAATGGCTGGGTCTGCTGCACTTCACTTCAGTCATTCCCAGGAACTTCAGCGTGTTCTCTGAACATCTTCTATTAAGAGAGACTTGAAATGATGCAGATAACTAAATCCTTTAGTTTGCCAGCCTGGTGCTACTTCAAAACCCTGTGTTTAGTGCTACTTGTTGGACTAATTTAAAAAAAACACAATGAATTTAATCCGATTGCAGTCACCCAACACAGACATATATTTTTGCCTTAGTGTATTAGTCTGGCCAACCCAGCTCCACAGTGGTGTGGCACTTTTACCCTCTTGGAAAAAAACCTTCTAGCTACAGGTGTTTTTCTTTTTCCGTAGGGGGGTTCTGGAAGGTCACAGAAGCATGAAATCTATCCTAATTCAGCTTAGCTGCTAATCACAGAGAGAGAAATGAAAGTGTGACTGAGTATTGAGTAAATGTCAGTTGGCACCTGTTTTCACAATCTCAATTTGTTTTTCTTCTCACAGCATATTACACCTCTTAATTTAATTTGTGACTGGCCTTTTCTCCTCCCAGCTGTCCGGGGCCGCAGTGCACACGTTCCAGCTGGCATTACAGGGGGCTTTGCTTGGCCTGAGGGCTGAGCTGAGCAAATTACCCAAATCCCGCTGCCGCCCGGGGTCTCACCGCTCTCTGCTGCCTTATCTCACTTACAGGCTGGTAATTTAATTCCGTGGACCTGAAATGGAGTATGCATATTTCAAATACCTTTAAAAAGTCTTTCCCATCCTAACTATGTTGTTTTGGGATTAAAATGGACTTTAGGTAACAGAGTGGCCCATTCAGCAGCTTTGCAATAATTACAGTACTAATGTTGATTTAAGTTTGTTTTTTTTGAGCAGAAAAGTTCCTAATGGTATTTGCAGAAGGGTAGGCTGGCTGACAGTTGTCCTGTGAGTGTGTCATGTGTAAGGTCTGCACTCCCCTTCCCTCCCATGTGCAAGCACACAAAAAGCAGTAGGGCTGGAGAAATCCAACATCCCACCCCCGTGCCCCAGAAAAGTTTAAGGCAGTCCCAAAGTGACGTTCAGAGAAGTAACAAATTTAATTTCTTAGACCTAAGGCTGTGATAGCTTAATCCTTCCTCTGTAGAACAGCTATCTTCAAAAATAAGATGCATGGCTGTCTGGCAAAATTAACAGACAGACTAAAAGATGATGAATTTGCAAGATACAGAAACCAGTGTTATCTCGAGAACTTCCCTTTGTAGAGGATCTCACCATTCCAGGTCAGGAAATAAGAAAATTTCCCAGCCCTGTTCTGCCTGAGTAAATGTTTCTTCTCTTCTGTTAGCTGTGAGAATTTCTAAAAATTACAGTGTTTGTACATGCTGGTGCATATTATTAAATAGGCTGTTCATTTGCTCTACAGAAGCTAATCTAAGTTACCAGCTCTGACTACTACTGAAACCTGTTAGCTCAGCATATTTCCATCCTGATAACCTCATTTCCTTGCAAAACTCATCATCACTATTACTAGTTTGCTATTACTGTTGCAAGAATCTGTCTGCTGTTACCAAGTTTTAACATTTTAATTTTGGAAAAGCCATGTATCATAGAATCATAGAATCATTAAGGTTGGAAAAGACCTCAAGGATCATCAAGTCCAACCATCAACCCACACCACCTAACTCACTAAACCATGTCCCTAAGCACCACACCTACATGTTTCTTGAACACCTCCAGGAATGGTGACTCCACCACTTCCCTGGGCAGCCTGTTCCAATGCCTGATCACTCTTTCAGTGAAGAAATTTTTTCTAATACCCAGCCTAAACCTCCCCTGGCGCAACTTGAGGCCATTTCCTCTTGTCCTATCACTTGTTACTTTAGAGAAGAGGCCGGCACCCACCTCACTACAACCTCCTTTCAGGTAGTTGTAGAGAGTGCTGAGGTCTCCTCTCAGCCTCCTCTTTTTAGACTAAACAGCCCCAGCTCCCTCAGCC
>NW_010133544.1:27021-32326 GCF_000699245.1 Pterocles gutturalis | reverse complement strand
CCTCCTGCTCTCTGGGCATCCCTCCCACCAGCTGAGCATCCCTTCTGCTGTCCAAGCATCCATCCCACCGGCCAAGCATCCGTCCCACTGGGCGAGCATCCTTCCTACCATCTGGGCATCCCTCCCACTGGCCGGGCAGCCCAGTGCCAGCCCAGCCCGGGCAGCACCGAGGGCACAGGCAGCGGCAGCACTGCAGGAAGGAGCAGGCAGCCTACTGCTCCTCCCACCTCGCCCCAGCTCAACCTCCCCGGGCCGCACCGATAATCATCACGGTACAAGTTTAGTTACAATCCCTCT
Organism: Pterocles gutturalis; assembly: GCF_000699245.1. NCBI lineage: Eukaryota > Metazoa > Chordata > Aves > Pterocliformes > Pteroclidae > Pterocles > Pterocles gutturalis. Next base: position 32,029 of record NW_010133544.1, on the reverse strand, counting down.
GCTTAGAAGTGTAATTACCGCTATTATGTACTTCATAATGCCTGAGCAATTTCCTTTTCTTTGCTCTGTTATTTGTTGTACTTTATTAATCTAAGATTAGAGGCAATTTGTTCTAAGACAATGAGCTCCCAAAAAAAGACACAAGAGTTTGTTCGCAAAAGTGCGAGATGCAAGACCATGATGAGCACAGCTCGGGTCGTTGGTGTTAAAACAGACACCGAGGAGCACAGCCCCGGGTCTGTACTTGTGTCTTCTCCGGAGAGCTGGGGACAAACACGCAACAAATAAACCACAAAAAATAGCAATGCCAGGGCTCACCCACATGGGCAGAAATGGGGGAACAGAGACGTACCCCGAGCTCTGCGTCCCCGGGACACTTACATGGGCAGTCGGGCTCAGGCAGCTCCCCTCGGGTCCCCACAGCATGTGACAGCCACCAGGCGTGGCCTGAAAACTGAGACGGCTCCAAAATCCCCCGGCCAGCCCCGGAGAGAGCTGCCAGCCCCTGTACTGGGACGCTGCCCAGAGCCTCCTGCTGCTTTCCAAAGCTTAGGTGCCCAGGGTGCTTTGCCTCTATTTCATAGCGATTGCACTATCTTGCCATGAGAAGGGTATCTTCAAATAAACACAGTTCTATAAGAACGAGAAAAAAATCTCAGCGTCTCTCTGCAGCTCCAGTCCTCGCTCTCACGCTCTGGCTGGGTGGGAAATGCCGCTCTCGTCCCAGGAAATTTCTTAAGAAACTTTCCCCATCATGTAGCGGGATGTAAATGAGACTCTTCAGAGTCTCAATTGAACAATTGCTCGAAGGAGGAGGGTTGTGCGTTTCCACGAGGCTCGGCACCTCTGAGCATGCAAGAAAACAGCTTCAAAACCATCACAGCCACCACGGCACCGTAACAGGCACCGTCACACCATCACAGCCACCACGGCACCGTCGCAGCCACCATCGCACCATTGCAGCCACCATCGCACCATCACAGCCACCACGGCACCATTGCAGCCACCACACCACCAAACCATGATTAGTAAAACCAAGTCCCACACCAACAGACACTCTGCGCTGGGAACCAGGATGCCATGGCACTCATTGCTCCGGGACACGAGCTCAGCTCCGGGGTGAAGTGGGACACGGTGCTCCATGTGTTGGGAGCACTGGCTTGGGGCCATCCCTGGGGACAGCATGGCTCTGGGTAACGGCACCACTTGCTTTTAATAAAATAATAATTAAAAAGATTGAAAACCAGAAAGAGAAGAAGCAATGGAACTACACGCTGGGTTTTGTTCGCCTTATTTGTTTTGCAACATTGGAGATCGACACTCATGAGTCTGCTCCTATAATTGCCTCTGCTGATGAATCTGGATTGTTTAATTAGAGTCTGCGCATGGAGCTCGTCACTAATAGATAATCACCCACTTGCTGCCAAGGATATCACTTCATCCCCAAAAAACTCATCTGCCTCTGAGTGCAGATAGTCCTCCCCATGGTGGGAACCATGGCTCTTCCAGAAGGGTTTGCTGGTCCCATGCACAACTCCTTGGTGCCAAGGGGACAAATCTCGTGTTTATCAGCTCCCTGAAAAGCAGAATAATCCACCACTAATGTAAAGCCAGGGTTGACCACTGCTCTTGGCAGCAGGTCTTGCCCCAAACCCTTGGCTCACCCAAGCACAAAGACCCCAAGAGGGTTTTGCCTTCTGGAGATGGTGGTTGGCTTTTCCCCGCTGGAAGAGCGACGGACCCTGGGGCCACGGTTGCCCTTGCCCCCTCCCCGCAGGGAACGCATGCGGTGCACTTACTGCGAGAAGGAGGAATCCACGCTGAAGTCCTCGGCGTGGAGCCTACAGAGCGAGAGCATCACAGGAGGTGAGGGAAACGTCCAGCCGCCGGGCAGGGACCGGCACAACCGCGACAGCCGGAGCTGTGCCACTGGGAACGCCAGCGCCCGGAGGGATGGACAAATGGCCACCCAAGTGCTCAGCCAGGGGCTGCATCACACCTGGGACATGCCCCTGCTGAGGTCCCCAGAGCGGGGATGCAGGGGACGCCGTGGTGCTCTGGTGGCTTTGCCGGTGTACAGACCCTTTAAAGACTCAGCTCCATAAAAAACCAGGTTTTATCCCCTTTTTTTTTTTTTTTTTTGAGTCTCAAACTGCATCACTGATCTGTTCCAAATCAGGGTCACACTTCCTGTGCAGAAATTAGACCTTGCAGGATGCTGGCTGGGGTGTTCTGAGGACCCTAACCCTGTGATTCTCCTGCACAGAGATGATTTCACACACAGGCAATGACCAGAGAAGGGAAAATGAGAAAAAAAGAAAAGAACAGAAAGGAATGATGAGGGCAACATGGGGGGTCATGGTGGGGGGGACAGAAGCACACAGAGGTGGCTGGGAGCGGGGCTCTGCAAGCAGCACCCGCAGCGCCCGTGCTCGTGTATTGTACATCCCACAGAGAAGAGCCAGTGCTGGGAAACAGAGCAACTGCAGCTGCAGAGGAAAAGAATCCCCTTGCAAAAATGACATGCTTTTCACAACTTAGCCATCCCCGTGGATGGCCAGGGGTCCCCGTCAGCGCGGGCGTTAGCTGAGATGCTCCCGGAGCAGGCTGGAGCCCTCCCCTGCCTCCCCGCGCCCGGCAGTGCCCTCTCGCCATTCCTTATTTACCATGAGGCTGGGCAATCGAGAAATACAACCAAAGCAAAGGGGGCAGCTGCAGCTCATAAAGGTTTTTCTTTTATTTGCTTTGTGCTTTATGATTCCGCAGCACTCTGCTATAGTTCAAACTAAATAAAAGCAATAAATTCCCGTTTCAACCGAAACGTGAGTCCAAAGGAAAGCTGATTCATCCCCCAGCTACAAGACTCACAAAGCAGCCTCCCTGTGACGTGCTTTAGTTTGCCACTACTCTTCTTTTCTCATCTGTATGGAGGCTGCAGGGAGGAGCCCATCACCCCCAAGCTGAAACTGTGCCGACCAGAGCCACCGCCCCGGGTGACACCGCCAGTGACGTCCCCCCACGTCGGACCCAGGAGACCAGCAGTGTCTCGTGCCATCTCTCCCAGCGATGACAAACCCCGGGGTGGGTCCATCCATCAGCTACACTGTCCCTCAGAGCAGCCCCAGTATTTATTTATTCATGCCAAACAGCCCAGACTCTCTCCAGCTGCAAACCAGAGGCAAGCGCAGCGCTGGGACAGAGCCCAGCCTCCCTCCTGCCTAATTGGATTATCCCTCATTAGCAGCAGGGGCTGGTCGAGCCCCTCCACTTGGCATTTGGTTTTGCACAGGAGCTTTTTGTGCCCCGCAGAGATGTTTGAGGGTAAGAAACAGCAAATAATTTGGTTTTCTCCTAACACACTGCCAGCTGGCAACTGGGCAGACTGTACGAACGGGGCTCGTTTCAGCAGCAGCTCCCCAGGGCAGAACAACGTTCCTGCAAACGGAACAGCCGAGGTACATCGAATCACAAACCGAACAGCCAAGGCACATTTAATCACACGGCTTGCGGGGGGGGTCCTGCAGACCCCAAAGGTCTGGCGTCACCGTGGGTCCTGGAGCACCGGGATGAGCTGACAATTCCCAGGACCCTTCCGCAGGTGGGCAAGTGATGGGCTCACAAGGTGAACAAACATCGTGCTCACAAGGAGGCGCCATGAATAAAAGGGACTCCAAAGGGACAGGCAGACCATAACCCTCCCCAGGCACTATGGCCACTCTGTGCCATGGTTAAAGCACGTGCGATAAAACAAAAAGGTGTGCTCAGCTTCCAAATGAATGAACTCCATCACGCTGGTCACAGGGGGAGGGTGTGACCCTGAGATGTCACACTGAAACCTCTCCTCACCGGGCACCCGAGTTCTCATAAACCATCTAATTGCTGAGAAAACAGGGAAATTTTTTAAAGAAAACTAAAAAACACTCAAATTTTCATCTGAAAAACTGTTGTTTTCCAGAACCCAAAAACTTTTTAAAAGCTTCAGCTCAGAGAGTTTGGTTTCCTGCAGAAAGGCCACGTTCTCTGCAGGGAGAAGGAAGGACGGACAGACCCGTGGATGCTCAGCCCCGTGGCTGAACCCTCCCTGCTCCCCCAGAGCCAGGCACCAGCCTCATCCCAGGGTTTCGTGAGCAGCCCCGCACTGGCCCCGCACCGGCTGCAGCAGAGCCACTAACCCAGCCCCAGAGGGGCTCCACAACCATCCCCGACCCAGCTGCTCCTCACCAGCTCCCCCCCAGCCATCACAGACTCTGCAGTGTCACTTGTGGGACAATGACAGCAGGTTAAGTGCTGGAGGGGACGAGCAGAGCGGCAGGAACCCTTTTGTGCACAGAGTAGATTTACCATGTACAGAATTAAATCAATTTAACAGAGCCAGAAAGGTTACACTGGCTTTTAATGTGTCTTAGATAATCTCCTTTAAATTCCTCTCTCTACTTCATTCCGCTCAGCCTCCCGGAGCATCCCCGTGAGGACAAACCTTGACTCATCCTGTTCCTGCCACAGAAGGTAACTGTGGCACAGGCAGCGACCCCGACCTTCCCTCCCCTCCGGATCCAGGGGCCGGGACAGAAGCGCTGTACCCAGCCAGGGAAAGCTGAGGACCCTTGTCCTGGTGTCACCAACCATTAAACCAGGACAGCGAGCTCCCGGCTGGCACAGGCAGCATCTCCCAGAGAGAGGGGCAGAGCGGGGAAGGGTGAGAGAAGGGAGAGGAGCGGGGGGCGGAAGAAACTTCCCTGCTGCAGAGACAGTCTGTCACTGCATTTCGAGCTGACAAAACTGAAGGGGTTTATTAACGGTGAAGAGACAACGGTGTATTTATTATTAGAACAAAAGACAACTAATAAACCTCGCTTATGTACAAGAGAGAGCAATCACCTGCCCGCCCATGCTGCGCAGCAGCTCCTCGCCTGAGCAGAAACCTTCTCACCCCATCCTGCCTCCTGGGCTCCGGCTCCAGCACACCCCAGCGTGGGCAGCTCGGTCCCGGCATCCTCCGCACCCCAGC
>NW_010133544.1:25512-26871 GCF_000699245.1 Pterocles gutturalis | reverse complement strand
GCAAGGGCAGCTCCGGCCCGGCATCCTCCGCACCCCAGCAAGGGCAACTTCATCCCGGCATCCTCTGCACCCCAGCAAGGGCAGCTCCGTCCCGGCATCCTCCGCACCCCAGCAAGGGCAGCTCCATCCCGGCATCCTCCGCACCCTGCTGGAGGGATGGGCAGCGCCCCCAGGGAGCCAGGCTGAGGATCTGATCCCCTGCTGAGCCCCCAGCCCCAGCTCTGCTCCCAGCTCTGCTGGGGGGCATTTAGTTCACCTGCTTCATGCAGGTAATTTGAGGGCAAATAGTTTCCCTGTGTTTAAAATAACTGAGGATGCTCAGGCTGAGGAGAGAGCAGCAAAGCACAGCGGCCGCTCGGCTGAGCCCACCTAGAGAGCTGCTCCCTGCCAGCTCTGTGCCTTCATTGCTGTCTCCTGATTTTTCTGGGAGGTATTTTGGCAAATGAAGGGAATTAAAAATTCACTTCTGGTCGTGCAGTTCCTATTCAATTTACAGCTATCATTTCCAAGCAAACAAAAAAATAAAAATCTTTCCTTGACTTAAAGCTCCTGCAAGTAACACAGACACAAGCAATGACCTGCCAACCCCACACTGGGCTTCAGGATGCTTGATAACCACCCAAAAGGCTCAGAGGCATTTCGGGAGCAGGGGCTAAAGGGCACTGACTCTGACAGCTCTCTTCTCCAGCCCTGTGATTTAGTGCCCTTTAGCCCCTGGCCTTGAAATGCCTCCAAGACAGAGGCAAGGCAGGGGGTTATGATGGACCACGCGAGGGAACTGCCAGGGAAGGCTTCCCAACGCGGTGCTCATCCTCCAAGACATCAGAAACACCACGGTTCCTACCATACTGACAGTGAGAAACTCATCCCCAAAAATAGCCCGATGTGAGAAGGACAGATGGGTGAAGACAAAAAAAGAAAGTAAAGAGGGGGAGAAGGAACGAGCAAGAGGAAGGGGAACGGGAGAGGAAGATGCACGCGTCCTGCCTGCAAACACGTGCAAGAGGGGAGGGCAGCCCATGTCCCCAGCCATGGGACAGGGTCGGGGTGACCCCAGGGAAGGGACCCAGCCCCCGGCAGCCCTGCTGCAGAGCTGCACTGGTGGGCACCAGGCAAAGCCCCTGATAGCTGGAGATGGCAAAGCCACTGCGCAGGCAGCGTGCTGGCAGCTGCCTCCTCCCCTCCAAGCGGCACCGCCGGGGGCTCTTGTTTAACCACAGAGATGGTTTTAATCCTGGCATTCCTCTGCAAAACCTACAGTGCAACTAAAATACATAAAGTTTATAAACATACAAGGCGCGGTGCCCCCGCTGCAGCCCGACGAGCCCTTCCCTGCCTGCTCCTGGCGATGCCTGCAGT